>NC_056580.1:29387435-29541010 GCF_018340385.1 Cyprinus carpio | reverse complement strand
TTCCTTAAAAATGTATTTAGTGCTTTTGTTTCGCTTTTTACTTTTCAGGGAACATACAGCCGACGCTGGATCCTGAAATGTGTGCGTGCGTAATTCTCTGCTGAAAGGCCCAAACATCTTGCTTGCACGCGTGCTTTAAGAGCACATAATGAAGCAATTTTACAAGCAAGAGTCTATGCTACATTTAAGGAGCTTGATCATTTTGTATTTAATTCAGCCTTTAAATTAAAAAAAAATAAATAAAAAGGATAGGCTGATTTTACGACCTGTAAATTTACGACCTGTAAAAAAAATAAAAAAAAATAATAATAATAATAAATAAATAAATGATATCACTTTCCTGTTGTTTTTAATGATAATGATACCAGGTGTTACAAAAAAAATAAAAAAACATATATAATATTAAAATGTATATATATATATATATATATATATATATAATTAATAAACAACAAATATATATATATATTTTACTTATATTAAGATTATTATAAATATATTTTATGTATATATAAGAGCAAATCAAATAAATATTATTGTTAATAAATTGTTCATAATATTGTAATTATACACTTATATTAAAATTCTTAATAGAAATTAGACAATAAAATATTAAAAGAAAAATATAATACATATTTTATATGTGTGTGTGTGTGTGTGTGTGTGTGTGTGTGTGTGTGTAATATTGTGGTTTTTAATTATAATAATAACATAAAACTATAATATTATACACCACTGTGAATTTCTATTCATTCATCATGCTGTGTCTAAAGTTTATAAATGGAATATAGTGTTCGAATAAATGACATGCAAGTACCCATATATCTGAACCAAGTTGACTATACTTAGAGAGAAAATAATCAGATTTGGGCCACTGAGTGTCAGACCTAAAAGAAGAGTGTAAGAGAGTTTTGCTTCCCTCTAGAGGCTGTAAATGTGTGGGAAAAATCCAGAAATCCCTCATAAATGATCAGTTTTATTAGTGTGCCAGAACAGCATACTAACTCTTACTGTTTCTGTAGTACACATTATGATCACTTTTGTATAACTCAATGACCTACTGCTATCTATTTATTATTAAAAGTGCACTGCACACAATAATGTATCCCACAATGCACTGCAGTTGACTTGACCTTCCATTTTCAGTGAGGAATAAACTAACAATTAATCATGACCTTTCTTGATAGGACTGCCGAATGTTCAGATTTTAAACAAAGGGGTCATGAACTGAGAAATTAAATTTCCCTTGATCTTTTGACATACGGTCGTTGTACTATAAAAACATCCTGTAAAATTTAAAAACTTTCCCGTTAGCCTAAAAACAGCTTTTATTGAAACCAAGATAAGTGAGAAATTCGTTTTGGAACATGCCACTTTATGACATAATAGTGTATCTAAGCCCCGCCTCCGCAGGAGAAGATCAACGCCTGCTTCTAAATCACTGCCTCTTTAGTCCTCCACTGATACACCCCTTATACTAGGAGAAGAAGAAATACTAGAGAGACACAAGCACAGGTTACTCATCAACAGAACCAGACAGATGACATTACAAGATCATAGTAATAGTATCATAATAGTCTTTAAAATTGCCTTAGTCTATTGATCCTAGACACATCTGATGGGACTGCAGCTTATGCTATTAGTCGTGTCTCAAATCCATTGTCTTTCAGGTCAGAGCAGATCATCTGTATTTAATAACATGACTTTAGCAAATCACAGCAGTTGGAGTTTACTTGAGTCTTGGAATGTGCTACTATAAAAAAACAGGTCTTCTGCAAGAACCAAAAACAACCTATAACTATCTTAAGTATTGTTTTTTTATGTTAAATCACACTAACATTATATGACCTCAGAGAACATTATAAATATTAAAATCAAATCAGTTCTGCTTTAACACAAAAACTGAATGTATGCAAAGTTGTAGCATACATGCATTAACGCATTAATGTCTAATGTTTCACTTTAATACACTACCGGTCAAAAGATTATTAAAAATGTACCTGTGTGCCTTTGACCACCTTCTGCAGTTTTTACAGAGGATTTGTTGACTAACGATCTGAAAAGAATGTAATTGAACAACAGTTAGTGTGATCAACTTTTTATTCAATTAAAAAAGTGTGTATCAATAAAAAACTGTGTGCCTTTGACTAAAATAAAAAGAATTATTAATATAACTAATAACTAATAACATAAATACTACTACTAATAATAATGTAAATAAATAAAATAAATGCACATAATTATATGCATAATACAAAATGTAAATAAATAAAAATTCAAAGCCTTAGAAAAGAAATTACATATGTAAATATATATATATATAATATATATATATGATATATATATATATATATATATATATATATATATATAATATATATATATATATGGTCTAGTCATATAATTAGAATATCATCAAAGTTGATTTATTTACTGAATTCCATTCCAAAAGTGAAATTGTATATCATTCATTGATACAACACAGCTGATATATTTCAAATGTTTTTTTTAGATTTTGATGTTTATAACTGAAACTAAGGGAAAAATCCCAAAGTCAGTAGTACTCAGAAAATTTGAATTGTGAAAAGGTTCATATTGAAGACACCTGGTGCCACACTCTAATCAGTTAATTAACTCAAAACACCTGCAAACCTTTAAATGGTCTCTCAGTCTAGTTCTGTGGGTACACAATTGGGGGGAAAAATGCTGAATTTACGTTTCCAAAGATGACCATTTACCCTTGCAAAGGAGGGCAAGACACAAAAAAGGGCATTAAAAGGGGTGTTTTCACAGGCTCTTTTAAACACATTAATAGAAGCGGGGGGAAGGGAAAAGATTTGGTAGAAAAAAAAAAATGTACAAGCAATGGGGTAAGCACCCCGGAAGGTTGTGAAACAAAAACCCCTTCAAAAATGTGGGGAGATTCACAGAGTGGACTGCAGCTAGTCAGTGCTTCAAGAACCACCACAGACATGCAAGAAGGGGTTTCAGCTTGATTCCTTGTGTCAACCCTCTTTAACAAAGACAGGTAGGCTTTCTTAAAAAAGCCCTGGGCTGCTGGTGGCCAAAGTTATGTGCTCTAGGAAAAAAATTTTGCTTTTCCCTTTTAAACGGGTCCCAAGTCGGGAAGAGAGGAGGCACACAATCCACGGTTGAGGTCCAGTTAAAGTTTCCACATTGATGGTTTGGGTGCCATGTCTCTGCTGGTTGGTCCACTGGTTTTCTGAGGTCCGGAAACAAGGGATCCGGAATTTTAGAGCCCTCAGCTTCCTGCTGTGGCCCAAATTTTACCCCTTTCTTTTCCAACAATTTGGCACCTACCATGCCAAGAAGTCTGGAAGGAATGGTATCCCGTTCAATTGGCCACAAACCCCTGCCTTAACCCCCCAAAATTCTCCATGTCACCGCATTGCGGGGGAAGGGGCAAAAGGCCCCAAACCAATTTTCCGAATACTAAATTTTGGGGGATTTTCCTTAGTTGTCTTTTTAATCAAAAAAATTAAAAAAATAAACATTTGAAATATATCAGTCTGTGTTAATGAATAATATAATAATTTCCTTTTAAATTAATTAATAAATCCATTTTTGTGGTATTCTAATTTTTGCCAGCCCTGTATATATATATATTTAAAAATTTAAAATTTAAAATTAATTTTAAAAAAAATTTTTTTGGATGTGAAGTTTTTGTTTTAAAAAGTTTATTTTTTTTGTTTATGCCACCCAAAGGGGACCTTTTAATTTTTTTTTTAAATCAACAGGTTTTATTAATTAGAAAGTCAGAAAAAATGTGAAAAATATTGTGTTGGGCTCGTTGATATATAAATGCCATTGCTGTTTTTTTAATACAGACATCATACATACATACTAAAAAGTAAATTTTAAATCAGACTGTCCCAAACAAGAGATTATTTCACAGCAGGCATTTTTTTCTGTCATTTTGTGTTTTTAAACCAAAGCCCTTGGGCAAACCCCCAAAGGCCTTCAGTGAAGTCTTCATGTTTATTCCCCCCCGCCAAAAATGAGCTCGCAGATGTGGCACCATTACTGAACTTCTGAGACGCAAAAGGGCATAATGCTAGTCAAAAGGGCAGACCAATCCACTTATTTGGGAAAAATTTTATTTTTTTCATAAACCTCGTGCTTTTTTAAATGAAACTGAAGTGTTTTTCCCAATTTAAAAATGAAAAGGCTTTCCTTTTTCTGAAACGACACATTAGGGTTTTTTAAAAGTGCCGTCGGGGCCCGCCTAATGGCCATTAAGGGCGATGCTTTTTTTTCCCTCAACAAATAATAAAAATACCCTGTTTCTTGTTCCCGAATTAAACATCACCCTTTACTGACGTCCCTTGAAATGCATTAATCGAAATTTCATTTCGCCATTCAAAAAAAAAAAAAAAAAAAAAAAAAAACCAGGAAAAGGGGGTCCCCCCGCCACATTTATCAAAAAATTAAAAACTAAAACTTTTCACGCCAGGAATGCCGCTGAGGAATTAATACAACCCCTTTTAATGAGTCCATTTAGGTTCACATTACAGGCCATATCTATCAAAAAACCAAAATACTGTAAAACCCCAAAAAGAAGAAATAAAGCAAAACCCATTTTCACAACAGTTTGATAAAAAAAAAGATTTTAGCTTTTTTTTTGGATAGTGGAAGGGTGGGTTCTTGAAAATTTGTGAATTATTATTTTTGAGGGTTTTTTTGTCTTTTCATTTTTTGTGAGAAAAATTATTTTGCAGATTTCAAATGTTGGATATGTTCTACCAAAAAAAAATAAATAGAATTAATAAATATTTTAGTGAAGATTTCTTTGATTGATTGTGTTCAACAATAAATACATAAAAAAATAAAAAAAAAAAATAAAATATTTTAGCGCAGATTTCAAATGTTGGTTGCGCTCAACCAATAAAACTTTTCGAAAACAAATGCAGGCTCAAACTAATATGCTTTTAATAGATTCATAATTCATTGTTTTTTTTTCCAAATAAAAGAAATACAGTAATGCTTTAAAAGAAAGAGAAAAAAATCTAAGAGTGTAATTCATAATCTTGCATTTAGTTTTTTTTTTTTTTTCAAATACAAAATATTTGTAAAACTTTTATTATTATTATTTTTTTTTAATATTTTAATAAACATGTATTTTTTTATTTGTAATGTTCTAAGGAAAACATAAAAAGAAAAACAGGAAAATTAACATTTATTTACTCATGTTGTTAAAAAAAAATAATAATAATAATAATTGGCCATACAATGAAAATAAAAGAGGTCCAATGGTCTTCAAAATATCTTCTATACAATTCAAAATATCTTTTCTTATACTACAAAATGTGACAACTTCCCCAATCCAACATATGTAAAATATGTATACATGTAAAATACTAATTCCTGAGAACACAGTTCAAATCGGCCTTCTTTACTGTGACTCTTGTCAGTGTGGATTTTATTGCATTTATTCAACAACTACAGCAAAAATATGACAATGGAATTTTTTTAAGATAAACAGAATTCACAAACTTTATTCTTACGACAAGAGAAAACGAGCATGACCTGAAAAGCTGCTATTTAATATGATCTGGTGACAACTAGCCCCAGTTTACATGCAATGATTCTGTTAAATAGCTACTAACTTATGATAACATTTCCATAAAGGCATTCTCTTGGAAATCTGCAAACCTCACTAGTTTCCTTAAATCACCCACTTATGACTTTATTTCTCATTGAACACTATTAGGAAGATCAGAAGTGGTACAGTGTGTTGACACTGAAATAATGAGGAAAATTCATTGTTTTTCCTCTTAGTCCTCCTGTTAGAGTAAAACAGCTCTGCAGCGCCACCATGTGTTCATAATGTGATGATGTTCTTCATACTAAACCCTCATTAGCCACAATGAGCTAAATAAACTTTGTTCATCAGCAAAGGATGTACATCTCAGTTAATATAAATATATATTTAAAATGGCAGATAATTATGATCAACTGCTGCACCACAATAACATACAAATGGAAACGAATAGAAATGCACCTTGGCAACTAGCTGAAATAGAATAAGGATTGAATTATCATGAAATAATACACATAGTTACATTAATTAATCTGAAAATCAGCCATCTCGTAAACATTTACATTTCAAAATATTATTTGCTGCATTTTTGTGCCATGACAGATCAGGACATTAAAACAACACTGAATGTACTGCATTATTTCAATTTCATAAATTGTATTATTTTCAAATATTATTTTATTTATACTTTTCTTACTCTTCAATTTTCATTTTTAAATTAAACTTATTTCCTTTTTTATTTGTATTTTAAAATATTTTAATTTTAATCTCTTTTTCTTATCATACATTACCAGCCATAAGTTTGGACCAGTGTTTTCACTATACTATTATAGTTTTGTTAATATTTTGAATTAGATTTTATTTTTATTTTTATTTTTTTAATTTTTTGTTTTAGTTTTTGTTTTTGTTTTTTTTCTTGCATGTTTGTCATTTTTAATAGTTTTGTTTTTAAATATGTCTGTATAGTTTTTTTATTCATTTTTATTTATTAGATTTAGTTTTAGTTATTTTGGTATCATTATAGGCAACTGTTATAGTTTTGTTAATATTTTGAATTATTTTATTTTTAGATTTTTTTTTTTTTCATAAAAGTTAGAATATTTATGCGTTTTATGTAATTATTTTCTATCTAGTTTTAGTTATTTTAGTAAATCAAGTTAATCTCAATGAAAATGAGTAGGCATTGCCTTGGCAACTAGCTGTAATAAAAATATAAATATTATTTGTTTATTTATTTCTGTTAACGTTTATTTTATTTCAAGTAATGAAAATTATTTTTATGGTTTTAGTTAACCACAATAACCGGGTTTGGACACACCTCATTTTTTTTTTTTTTTTATCTACAATATTTTCCAGATGTTAGAATAATAATAAAGTGCTAAAAGCTCTGAAATGGCACAAATGGGAATGATGTATTGATTGAAAACTTACAAAATGAAGCATTTGCCATATTTGAGCTTCTTCTTTGTCTAGATTGCAGCTCTTTAATTCACACGTTTGATGCATACTTGTTTATAAATTATGCATTATTATTTCTCTCTCTCTCTCTCTCTCTCTCTCTCTCTCTCTATATATATATATATATATATATTATATATATATATGTATTATATATATATATATATATATATATATATATTCTTTATAGTCTCTTATATTTGTTTGTTTACTCATTAAAGGTAATTTTGTGAGTGCAGCTGTAAGTTTGAAGCACTGCACATGATCTTTGTTCATTTTATTGCACATGATGAGACGTGTGTGGTTTGCAGAGGAACGTTCAGGAGACAAAGCACACTATAGCAAAAATAATGCACAGAAACATATGATGGCCTAAAGGACTTCTGTTTCCGTCATCAATGTACGAAACATGTTTTAGCCTGCGGTTAAATGTGTGACTGATCCCAGAGCTAACAGTCTGACTTCTATAGATTGTTTTAGCATGTGATTATTACTGAAACAATTAAGAAAGAAAAGAGAAGAGAGGTGCAACAGCTGATGTAATAAAAGTTTGAAACTGAAGACTGATTATCCTCATTTAGAGGCTGAATGTTGCCTGAGCTGCAAGTCTTACTCAGTCTCAGACTGAGGGGGTCAGAAAGCTTTGGTCAGTGACCGGTTAGTCACAAGAACGACCCGCCGAGCGACAGCAAAGAACCTGAGGAATTCAAAAACTTCAGAAACACTCAAAACCAACTACAAATAGAAATACATAAGTATATGTTTGACAATAATGAATGAATGAATAAATGAATGAATGAATCGATAATAAATAAATAAATTAATAAATAAATAAAAATTAATTAATCAAAGTTTGTTAGGTTAAAAAAATAAAATAAAAGATAAAGTGTTGAAAATGAAGATTATTATAACATTTTGTAGTTTTTAATTTAATGCAATGACATTCGTACATAAGTGTTGTGTGTATTTACTCATTAATAAATATTAAATTAAATAAAATATCAATATTAGACACAAAAAATTTAACTTAAAAAAAAACACCACATTAAAAATTTACTAAAATTTAAATGAAATCTATAAAAGTATTTTTAAAAATATATATAAAAAATAAAAATATAAAATAAAAGCCAATTAAAAATATCATTAAATACTACAATAGTATATGTACAATACTAAAATAACACTGTAATACAAATAAACATGATTCAATGGTCCAAATCTACTTTGGAGGGTTGAAATAAAAATAAAAATCAATCAATCAATAAAAAATAAAATCAGAAAATACAGAAATACAAGCTAACTCAAAAATGACTAAATAGTGTATAAATAATACTAAAATAACTCTGTCATAGATTAAATGAGATTCAAGCATCCAAATACTTTTCTGGGGCTGAAATACTAAAATAAATAGAACTTAATAAAAATAAAGATAAATAGTAATATGAAACCATAAAAAAAAAAAAAAAATCTAATAACATTACTAAAACTTAAACAAAAGTTTTAATTGAAAATAAAAAGCTAATTCAAACATCAATAAACACTATAATAGTACATAAATAATACAAAAATAAGACTACAATACATTAAATGTGATTTAAGTGCATGTCAAACACTTTTAGGTCACTTTATCTGCATCCGTTTCTTTTTTCCTGACTGAACCTGAATCATATGAGTTATGCATAAGAATATTTCTCAGAAACTGATTTCAAAACCATCCTTTGATATTAGCTTTAAAAAATCAGTTCATCAGAAGGAAACCCACATGTATATCTCTCATACCCGGGAAATTGTTTTATCTGCTCTAGATGAGTTGAATCCATTGAGGAACGTTTCCTCGGGGCTTTTGAGCGGCATTAGAGCAACAAATAGTTTCTCTGTGTCAGGTGAATACCACGGGAAGGCCGTAATAATCCTCCCATGTTCGAGCTGGCCAGAGCATATAAAGCACTGATCGGCTTGAGATCTGTGAAAATGCATGTGATGTGTGGAAGGAAAGCATTATAGACCGATACGCTCAGAACCGCATGTAATCCTTAAAAACACAATTATTTGTGATTAGTAACGTGCTGCGGCAGCTGAGGGAGACTCTGAGAAACTTGAAGCAGACTGTATAAGATCCTGCAGATATGAGGAGATCGATTGTGTTGGCTGTGATTTACAGTCTGGGATGGATTTACCTGACCGAGGCTCAGTTTCCCCGAGTCTGCTGCACCGTGGAGGCCATCGTGTCCAAAGAGTGCTGTCCCGCACTGGGATCGGATCCGGAGAACGTGTGCGGGGTTCTGTCCGGCCGCGGAAACTGCAGCGATGTCCATGTGGACTCCAAACCCTGGGGAGGACCGTACAGGTTAAGAAACGTGGACGACCGGGAGAGATGGCCGACTAAGTTTTTCAATCGGACCTGTCGATGCTTCGGTATGTAAAAGAATAATATTCTGACTTATGACAAATTTTAGAAATTGTTATGACTGTTTGGATACTTATTCAGGTTATTCAGTATGACATACCTGGAATATCAACCTGAAATATATACAAATACCTATATATATATTAGAAATTAATAAAAATCAGATATATAGGAACTATGTATTGACAATATATATATATATATATATATATATATATATATATATATATATATATATATATATATATATATATATATATATATATATATATGTATATATATAATACATAAAAATATAATGTAAAGTTTATAATACAAATGTATTATAAAAATACATAAAAGTATCCATATATGTGTGTGTGTGTGTGTGTGTGTGTGTGTGTGTGTATATGAATAATTTTTATATTGTGCCTTTGTATTATATACTTCACAATATATATTACGCTCAGGGCCTCCCTTAATTCTATAGTATCTTTGAAGCACGATCTAAAAATGTTGTCCACCCATATATATATACATTATAAAATATGGTATATACAACTTTTTTTAGCATAACATTTGGTCCCCTTTACTTACACCAACATATTATAAATCTAAATTGGAATAATTCATAAAATTATATTTTTAGTTTTTATTATTTTTCTAATTCATGTAATTGTATGCTACACACACACACACACACACACACACACACCACACACACACACACACACACACTCATATAGATATATTATATATATATATAATATATATATAATATTAAGACATATTATGTATTTTAAATATATAATGGAAACTCGTAGATAATACACAAAGGCACAATATTAATTATTCATAAAGAAGTTGTCTATATTATATTTCAGAATGTTTTAAACAGTGTTATTATTTAAATTTCATAACTTACCCATTTTTTAAGCTTTAAAATATTTTTTTATACTTTTAAAAAAAAAAATTTGGGAATAAATAAATTTAAAATTTTTTTTTTAAATTGAAATTAATATCCTTTAACAACATATTTCAATCAAGTGTGTCCCAATTTTTTGACTTTAGCAGAGTAAAAATCCCTCCCCTTTCGCCTGTAGTAAAGAGAAGGGCAGAGACCCATATCTAGGATCTGAATATCGCGAGGGACACTTTGCTGTAGCCCGCGTACTCTAAACTATAAACATTTATTTCTTCTTTTGCTCTTTGATTTCTACAGGTAACTTTGCTGGTTATAGCTGTGTCGAGTGTAAGTTCGGCTGGACGGCGGGGCGAGCTGTGACCAGCGCCGAAGCTCCCGTTGTGTGAGGAATGACCATTCACGGCTCAGAGCTCTTCAGACTGCAGGAGTTCCTGGGCGTTCCTGGATTCGGCACGCGCCAAAACAACACCCGATCCACCGATACCTGATTCACGGGTCATAAGCCACAACAAGCAGCCCAACTTGGCTGGCCTACTGGGACCGCAAAACGGCCAAACTAACCGCCCGCATTCAGCAACATCTTCTCCATCCTAGGCTTCTTCGTCTAGCAGCACTAATTATACTCTGTCCGAGACACATTTACTAGGTTGAGAGCTGTGAACACTGGGACTCACACGGTTTTCGCGAAAGCTTGATTAAATGATTGACAATTCCTCTGAAAATGAGTGACGAAGAAAAACGGCCACAAAATCTTCTTAGGGATTTCAAAAGCGGTTGGTTTAAATTTGTGAAGAAAAACTATCGATGCATTTAAAAAAAAATTTTACATCATTGAGCTGCGACAATAGTTTAGTCTATTTATTATTCAGCTTCCTAATGATTTTCGGGTAGAGATTTTTCGTTAATCAAATTACAACATGGGATTAAGTGTCTGGCGAATATTAAAGCGCTAAAATCTATATTATTTTTTTAGTACAACAGTAAGTCTCTGTTAACGCAGCATTTGTTGTACAAAAAAAAAAAAAATGAAGAATTGTTTTCAATTTTTAATTTCCTTTCATTTTAAAAGATTAATGTTTTTATGGATCCTCTTTGATTAAAATCATTTTTTGATAATATAATCTGTAATTAAATGCTAAATCAGAAGAATTACAACAGAAAACACAGAATTTCTAGGAGACAAAAAAATAAAAAACAAAATAAAAGATTCACTGGGCCCCTATTATTGTAAAAAGTGATGCTAATTACTGTATTAAATGGTTAGAGTTTCAAGAAATAATTTTGATTAAACATGCATTTTGATTATTAAAATTTATTTAAACCATTAAATCCAGAAAAATGTAAACTGAAAAATTGAATTTGGGAAAGATAATTCAAGAATTTGTAAAAAAAATAAAACCAATTTCCAGTGGGCCCTAATAATTTTTATTTTTTTGTTAAACTTTTGATAAAGTCTTTCTTAATAGATCTTGTCTAAGTTTCTAAGTACTAACTTCCAATTTTTAGTAATTAAATTGATTAGACATGCTTTTTTGATTAATAAAATGCAACTGAAATGGTGAAAACGGTATCCAGAAATATTTCAAAATATGCTGTTAACTACTTAGTATGTTTATGTTAAATATATAAGATATAATATATGCTATAAGTATAGTATTAATTAATATACATTTAAAAGGTTTATGAATGCACTTCATTCGACATGCCTTTCTGATTATCAAATTTGTATTTAATGCAAACTTTTACAATATAAATCCTATAGCCACACACACACAAAATACATACACACACAAAATAAAATGGAGTCTAATGAGACGATTAGAGTCAGCAGGTTACGTTATTGGCAAAATTTTGTGCATTTTGTGGTTGGCTTCAATCTCGTGACGTAGCTTTTAACGCTGTCCTTGTTTCTGGCAGGTCCATGACGTCTCTTTAAAGCCATTGACTTTTCTCCCGCCAAGGCCCCATGCGTTCATCAACCTGGCACAGATACCATACTGCTCAGCTCTGGAGGGAGATGCTACAGTCATCTGATCAAGCCTTCGCTTCGTTTTCCCCCAACTGTATTTCTCATCATCATCTAATCGCTCTAGAGGCCCCTCACCGACAAGAGGACAATACGAAGCCAGTTTCTTGCAATATAGTTCTTGGCCCATACATCTTAAACACAATGTCCGGTATTAAAGGAAACCAAGCTTCTGTAACACAGATGTCAAAACCAGGGGGGCCAGAAAGCTTAACTTATTTAAGCTGAATGTAAATGTTGCATTATATCCAACTATATTATACTTAAAAGGAATCAAGGTCATGGCAAAATGTGGGTCATTAATTTGGTCCATGGATTGACCTTTGATGTTATCCCTGCAGGTTTTTTTCTGAAATATAAAAACATTTAAAAACAACTGGAATAATCATTTCAATTTTTAAGAATTAATTTAATTTTGTGATAGTAAGCATTGTGATATTTTGGCATACAAGTGTCTGGTTCAAATTATCAAATTTAAAATCATTGTTGAAAATGATCAATAGTCCTGGCCACATATATTTTCATATAATTTAACAACCAATCCAATAAGTAAAAAAAAAAAATTATAAAACTATTAATTTCTTTCTAAAAAAAAAAACAATTTTAGCAGTATAACTAATTTCAACTTTATTTAATTTTTCAACTTTAAGATTTTAAAAACTTAGTTGAAATGATTGATCAATTTGCTTATGTAGCATGTAAATAAAACAAAGATTTAACTAAAAATACTAAATTCTTTGCATTATTTTGTGAAATCTTACAGCAATTTACAGCAAAATCTTTACTTTAAATGTACTTAAATATTACAATTTACTTAATATTACTTAAACATTTACGCAGCAGCTGCACTTAAGTTTTTACGTTGAAGTATATGAGTTTTTTACAGTGTTATAGTGCCTTAATGTATAAGTTTATAGTGCATTTTATTCTGAGAAATATCATGAGCTAGAATCGATATTCCTCTTCTTCTGAACACTTGAGTGAATCTATAGGTTTTCCAGAACAGAAGAAACGGATATTTTCTTCCCATCATAGAAACTCACAGGTAATGAGAACTTCGCCGTCCCGTACTGGAACTTTGCGACGGGACGGATGGAGTGTGACGTGTGCACAGACTCTCTGCTCGGAGGACGGGACCCCAGTGACCCGACCCGTATCAGCCCTCGCTCCAGGTTTGCCCGCTGGGGAGTGGTGTGTGACAGGTACGTTTTGCTGGTTAGGTATAGCAGATAGACATTCAAAAGTAGCTGTGTAAAATTCTTAATGAATTGAATTAAATTTAATATGAAAAAAAAATAAAAAAACAATGACCAGTTTTTTGGAGGCTTTTTTTATGTGGGTCAAAGACGAAAACTGGTTTAAGCATTAAAACAATAAGTGTAATACTGCTTTGAATTGTTGTTGCAATAAAAAAAAAAAATTAAAAAAATCTGTTTAATTTAATTGCAATTTTGTTTTTGTATTTCCGAGCAAAAAATAAATATCATACATTTTTCCCTGATTTACAGAAGAGACCCAACTAAAATTCATTCAGTGTAACATCTCATCAGGCATCTTGACAACAAAAATCAGTTTTATGACATATTCAAAGACTACATTGCTTCACCCCAAATCTAATTAGTTGTATTTTCATTGTTAAATTTGCCTCTACCCTATCCTAGGTTTTGCCCATTTTGTCATTAAGAATTTTTTTTACTCATTTAAAACACACTCAAATTTTAAATATGCTCCCATATAGATATAATATATATATATATATAGATATATATATATATATATATATACTATATATATAATATATATATATATATATATTGTATATATCAGAATAAGCATGTGGTTTTGATTTTTTACATAATTTGTGTTACCATGAATGAAAATGTAATAATTATTTTCAACCAAATGTTGAACATTTATTCTGCTCCAAAAACTTATTTTGAAACCAAGTGTTGGAAAAAAAAACCTTAAAAACGACCACGTTACTTTAATTTAATTGTGCTTTTCTGTGGACATCAAATCACTTTTGTAAATTTATTTTGAAGGCGGACTGATGGCTAATGTCTTTGTACCGCATGTGTGAAACGGACGTATATATATTCCCTAAAAAAAAACGCGTATCTGCTGTCTTTGACTTCACATGTTCATTAGTCACTAGGAGGAAGAAAAGGCAAAACAGTGAAAGATTATTGATTATTTCATTTTCAGATGAAGTAAAAATAGCATAAAATTTTTAAAGGTATTACAAAATAATAGGAAGGAGGATGGATTAATAAATGTCATAAGGGGGCATCACCGCCAGAACATCACCCCTTGCTTTTAGTTTTCTAAATTTCAGTAATTTTATTGTCAGCTTTTGTCAATTTCATTAGTTTTTGATTTCAAATATTTCTATTTACTTTTTTTCCTGTTTAAATGGTTCATAATTTTAGTAGCTTTAAATTTATTTTAGCCAACATTATATTGCAAGCAAGTTTTTTTGTGATTTAAATTTTGATCTAGATATTTAGCATTTGAATTTTTTTTTCAGTATATGAGTTGGAATTGATTACAATGATATTTTTAATAGTTTTAGTAGTACAATCAAGAATATACAATTTGTATCATTGAGCATTAATTTTCCTTTAATAATTTAGTTGGCAAATGGTCAGGTGTATATTTTTAGTATTATTGAGAATTACTATTATAGTTTTTTGTTATTTCATGATTAAGATTTTATTTTTAGGAGTTTTTCTGCTTTCATGCTAATTTTAGTTAAAGTTTTTTGTTTTATTGTGTGTTTTTGTCATTTTTAATTCTTTTTGTTTGATTTTACAAACATTTATGTAGTTTTACATTTTTATTTCAGAATTTAGTTTTAATTATTTTAATTACATTCAAGGTCAAAGCTAAATGAAAATGAGAAATGTTGTCTTTGAATGCTGAAATAAATAAGTTTGACTTTTATTTTCACATTTGCTTTCAGGTTTAGGTAACAGTGTATTTCATTTTCCAACACTAATGACTTTTATTTATTTATTTATTGAAACTACTAAATAACTTCTGTCCAAAGCAACAGTTAATGGCAGCATTTTTTTTATTATTTTTTTTTTTTTTTTTGTGTTGTCATTTACACATTCTATATTTTATTTCAGATTTATTGCAATTGCTGAATAGATTACTTTTAATAGTTTACATTAACAAAAGCAAGCACTGTAGGACAAATTGTGGAATTTGAATTAGCATGGGCCTTAAATTTAATAAAAACTGACATTTAATGACAAAATATGCTTTAAACCAATTATAAATAATGGCTTTCAGACAAGCGTATGAATGATATAAAGTAAACAAATTTGCTTTACTATATAATATATAAAAATTGGCAGAACTATACAAAAATTAACAAATGATTAATATCACGCCAACTACAATAATTCCATTTTAAAGATGTCTAATTATCTCAAGTAATCTTCAGAAACTGACAGTTGACTTGTCTTTCGCACTAACTTGCGTTTTGTTGGGAAACTAGACGCGACATCAATCTTTTCTCAATGCACCAGCTAGGTTTGACAATGGGATCTACGATAAAACATGAGTGACCCCCTGAGTAGTGCACTTACTAGCTAAAGCTAAGGAGGCTCCTGCTGCATCAGCACTGATGCGCAGATTCATGCCAGCATGTAACATCACACAATGACGTGCAATCTTTCCTATTCAGTCTGGATGAGTATAGACCCGTCTGGTGACCTTGTGTAACGGGACTGGCAGTCGAGGGATCTGCTGCGGCGAGAGGAGTCATGGAGAGCACTAATGTGACTTTTGCCACGGGCACATTGAACGACGTTAGACAGCTGCCTGTGACCCCTCATGAGACTTTGACAGTCGGCACCGTAACTTTCACCAACTCCAGCTTCAGCTTCAGGTGATAGGCAGTTTCCCCCCCAAAAACTCAGTCTTAAAGGAACAGTTCATCTACAGAACATAAAATCTTTAGTCAGCTTTTAGCCAGCCCCTGCATCCGATCATTGTCATTTTTTTTCATTGTGCTTTCCAATGGCATATAACGCAAATGAGGTTATTTATAATGTCAAACTAAGTAAGATATATTCTATGTCTATCTCTATTAATATAAATCCAATGATGTCCAAGATCTTTATTCAGGCAACATGTCATGTTTAACGCACAATAATTATTTTGACTGACAGAACAAACACCGACGGTCGAACATCCGCTATAATCACTTATGAAGCCTGTTTCTTACTGTATGTAGAATAAAAGAAAAAAAAAATAATAAAAAAAAAGCATACATTCTAAGGCCTCTAAGATATGTGAGATGATGCAAAATGTTGCTGTGAAACCGTGTTGCAGCACTAAATCTACGGGCTATGCCATTCTTTGTCGTCTGATTGATAGTTTAGGGCAGTTTTTTATACAGTCGAAGTGTTAATTGTATGTAAAAGTCTCAGCTTCAGGCTCGTGCTTCTATGGGTCTTTTTGCTGTCTAACTCTTTGATGTTTTGATCCCACACCCAGGTAAAGGTCAGAATAAGCTGGGCAGTAATATCTTCTAGATGAACACTATCAGGGGACTGGAGCTGAAGCAGCTCAGGCTTTACGTGCGGCGTTGATTCTTCCATTAGTAGTCTCAAATCTGATCATCAGGATCGTTTGATGATCGTTTGTTTTTTCGCAGAAGCTTTACGATTTGGCAACATGTCGGCTCAGGGCGGTAGGTAAGATCTTCACAATCCTCCGTAGAACATCTCACATGCTTCTGAAGAGCCTTTATTCTTCATCACTCAATCAACTTTGCATTGCATTGCATTATATGTTTGGATCATTTCAATGCACCTCTAAGACATATTATGGGAGATATGGAGAGCGACGACTGATATTTATATCAGTTTATGTCAAGTATCTGTTATAAGGTTATAAAATCTGGGATTGATTTACATTACACGGGGCATCAGAATTTCATCACTTTTTGTCCATATAAACATCAGCATCTGCCCCAAATTGCATATTTTTGCTCATTTTGGGCCTCTGGATAAAACTAAGTGTGTTTACCTCCATATTCACACTATATCTGAGCTGTAAAATCCTATAAAAACAAAACAGTTATGCACACTTTTTTTTAATATTTTAAACTATTCCATTTTAAAATGAGGATATTTCTGACTTTACAGGGTTAAGTTTGATGTCTGTGAATTAGTTTTGGAGTTCAATTCAATTGAATTCAAATTTATTTGTATAGCGCTTGTCACAGTACACAGGTTTCAAAGCAGCTCTTTACAGAAAATGCATGTGTCTACAAAGTTTTGTTCTGCCTTTCCTTGAAGATACGCTCTAGAAGGATACGACAACCATACGGTGAGCTGGACAGCTCTGTGTCGCAATCTGTCACAACCTGGTGCACCTGTCCTCAACGGGACCAGCGCTCTGTCCCACTCCGCTCGCCAAGCGACCCAATCTTTCTGGTAACCATACAAGACAACATTAAAAATGACAGTAACATCACGGTGTTCAGTCTGCATGAACTTTGATTCTCTCTTGCGGCCGAACAGGTGCTTCATTGCGCCTTCACGATGCGCATATTTGAGGAATGGATGCGACGTTCAGTATGATGGAAAACGCGCCAGCTTGCCGGATGAGATGCGACCCCTATCGGCAACACAACCGGCATTATAACATGGTTCCCTTTTTTCCCACCTGTGACCAATGATGAGATCTACATCACATTCTGAACAGCTGGGCTATTCTACTTACGCGTTGTTGAACTTGAAGGTAAGCCAACATGCTGTCAATGCATATATATTATAGGAATAATTTACCCCACAAAAAATGGTGCAAATTCTATCAGTGTGCTTACTTACCCATAACAATGCATATGCTGAATCATTTGAAGAACACTCCACGGCTGTGCAGCTCCAAAAAAAGACTAAAAGCATCATGAAGGCACCATAAATTGGTCATCATTTGAAACTGTTGTTTGCATGTAAAAGTGGTTACGACCCGCACCCCACCCGAAGAAATGATTTTTTACAAAAACTGCTTTTAATAAACGCAACACTGAGTTGCATTATAAACATTTTGAAGTGTGCATAAGGCAGTTTTTAATATATGTCAGCGTTTTACCAACATTACGTTTATACCGTAATTTCTTGTTGAAATATAAACCACGGTGGCTAAAACAAGTTTTCATGACAGAATTTAATTCAAACCTGTATTAATGAAGACAACCTGCAGATTGAGTTTAAATAGAAATGAATATAATAATACATTTATCAAAGTATTACTGAATGGCTTTTCTGCAGGTAAATGTAACATTACGTTACTTTGTTTGAAAACACGGCTGAAACAATACTTGAGCGATGCATTTCAGTAAGTTGCTTCTGTTTCTTTCACACCTGGATTTGTCATTTCTGTTTATTTAGTTTTGTAGCTAGTAAGGAGAAATAGAAGCGCTACAGCAGACTGTAACACGACACATTTAAAGAGCGTTAAAGCCATCGTGTATTGTTTGAATTTCGCTATAAAACAATCGATATCGTCAAGCAGTCCTAGCATCCACACAGCTGAAATGTTATTAGCTGGTTTGTGTCTTCTTTGGCCTGAGTTTTAGTTTCATTCAGGGTTGCCAGGTTTTCACAACAAAACCCATCCAATTTCTAGTGATGTTATGTTCAACACGGAAACTCCGAAGCTTGTATCAAAAAACAAACAAACATCACATTTCACATTGAAGCACTGTATTGGAGCTTGATTCGTTTTGAGAAAAGCACGTGTACATTTTTTTAAAATTTATATTTATAAATTTTGGAAAACGCTTGAATAGGCCTAGGGGGTGTTTATGTGAACAGAGAGCCGGAATGCGGTTTTCATAGATGGCATTCGGAACAGATCCTTATTAATAAATAAATTAAATAAGGTACAATTCTGTGTAAAAAAAAGTCAAAATTGTAACTCAGAATTTCGAGATATAAAAATCGAGAAAAAAACTGAACTGTGAGATAAAAAAAAAAAAAAAAAAAAAAAAAAAAAAAAGAAAAAAAAAAAAAAAAAAAAAAAAAAGTAGTATTTCACGGCGGGGGCAAAAAATGAATGAAAAAAAAAAAACAAAAAAAAAATGTAAACATGGAAATTGTGAGAAATATAATCAATTCTGCGATTCTTTATCTCACAATTGAAATTAAATGAAATTAAAATGCATTTTTCAGAATTGTGTGTCTTTATCTCACAATTCTGAGTTTATATTGCAATAGCAAGAGAATAAGTCTTTTTTTATTTTTAATTTTTTTATTCCGTTGTGGTAACAGGCTTCCATATGTAGTAAAAAAATCTGTGTAAAATCTACATATAAAAATAACACCATATAGGTCTGGAACAACATGAAGGTGAATAAGCAATGACAGAATTTCATTTGGCACAACTATCGTCGTTTTAACAATATGATCATGACTCTGAATCTACATGCCTCCAGGTGTATGATACACGTTCGGTAGGTGATATTTCAGTGCTGTGTGTGTGTGTGTGTGTGTGTGTGGTTTTGCCCAGAATAACAGACAACAGACCGGCCGTGTTTTCTGCTGGTCGGGGCACCACACGGGGGGGAGTAGATATTCCTCGGTCTATGCTCCTGCTGCTGGCTCCTGTTCGGTGCTGTACGTGGCAGCGGAGGAGAAAGCGCGAGTTCGAGCCTCTCTGAACACCGAGTTCACAACATACAAAATACACAGAGGAAGCATAGTTCACATCGCACAACACACGCTCCAGGACACAATCACACACACATCAGCGGCTCCGTACGCAAATGCCTCATGTTCTGAAATGCTGGCCCATGGGAAGCAGTTCACAGGGGTTTTGGAACAGATCGCAGTGCATGCAGAGTCAAAACAAATGAAGATGATTGACAAATTCAGTAGATCACAAAATCTTTTGATGGTTAGAGAGGAGCAATGATTCAACAGGTCTGCTGAAGTGTATCAGCCCAGCCGCCATGAAATAATCTATAGAATGGCATTTAAACGACATGCAAATGCAAAAGCAACATATTAATACACTACGGTTTTAAAAGTTGCGGGGCTTAGTAAGATTTTTTTTAAAGACATTAATATATATATATAATATATACTATATATATATATATATATATATATATATATATAGATATATATATATATTATAAATATATATTAATATATATATATTTACAGCAATGATGCATTACATTTATGAAAAGTGACAGTAAAGACATTTATAATTTTACAAAAGATATTGGGGGGGTCCTTTCCGTTCCATCTTAAATAAATGCTTTTCAACCTTGTTTTCAAACACATTCGATTGAGAAATGTTTCTTGTGCAGCATCATCATATTAGAATAAATTTCTGAAGATGCATGTGACACTGAAGACTGGAGTAATCGATGCTGAAAAATACAGCTTTGCATGGCAGTCGGATAAATTACAATTTTAAGATGTATTCAACAGAGCAAACAGGTATTTTAAATCATAATAAATATCAGACTTTTTTACAGTATTTTTGAGCAAAATAAATGGCAGCCTTTTGGTAAGCATTCGAGAAAATCTTACTGACCCCAAACTTTTGAACAGTAGGCGTATATCTTTGATTTAATAACTTTGATTAAAACATTGGCCTCATTTTTGTTTGTTGTGTGTACATGTTCTTAATAAAAGGTTAATCATTTACTGTATACATAATTTTCATATTTCTACATTACAAATCATTTTTTTCCTTTACTATGGTAAAGGTCAAATGTCTGTGCCATTAGTTTTAAAGGAACAGTTGACCCCAAAATAAAATTTGACATATGACTAGTGCTCAAGTCTTCTGAAGTCATATGATGCTTTATGTAAAGAAGAGATTAAAATCTGCTGTTTAATATCTTTCTGCCCATTGGAGCTCATAAATCTCATTCATGTGACCGATCATTGAAAACAATGAGATATTTGAGAGTTGTCGGCAGAGAAGATTAACATGAAGAAAAACTTGAACTTCAGCTCTGTTCTCAGACTTTACAGGTTTGACTGTAGGGGCGGAGAAAGCGAAAACAATACAGTGATGAAATGAGGGGAGGTAAATATTGTTTTTTTAGGGAGAAATTAACCCTTATTAAATGTAAATAAACCCTGAACTCTGTCAAACATGTTAAACAACTCACCCACCAGAAAGATTCTTAGAAAATCAGCATGTCCTGCCTCTATCATTTAAAGAAAAATTAAATAACTAAATAAAAAACGGTACTCTACATTTAATAAAATAAAAAAAGGCCATACAAATATTTTAGTATATAATAGTCGTTTGTGGTCTTATGCTTTGTCTAATACACTCTGAAATGAGACATAATGCGTTGTATCACCAGAACAACACACAGTTAAAGATGGAATGAAGGACTTTATCATTTATTCGATGGTGGGCTTTTGATGATATCACAATACAAAAAGTGGAAGGTTTACAAAATGTTTTAGTGGAGATTCACCTGCTGAATTGTCAAATCTTTACAAACAGCAATAAAAATTTTTGATGAATGAGTTTGATGTTTGATGAATTCATGTTTACACACCAAAATCTGTCTTTAATAGACTAACGTGAACGTGAAAAGGAAATTATTCAAGATATGTTAACTCAAACTGTAAAAAAAAAATCAATGAGATTTACAACGAAACTGATGACTGACATTCATGCAAATGAAGCTTGTTGTAACATATCCAGAACATTTCTTCAGTATTTTTTTGAAAACTGTAAATAGTCACCACTTGATGATTTTCTACCATAAAATCATAACAGTTGAGTCCAGACTGAACTCAAAATGACTTAGAAGCCAAGGGGGGGCGGTCAATCTAGCTCTTATAGTGTGTGTTTTCAATGATTGCTTATTTTTAAAATTGTGTCGTGATCTCATAATACTGCTAGTATTCCAGCGTTGTCATCGCCTCATTATTTATGGAAATCTATAATAAAAACAAAGATCATTTGCACATCTTAATATCAAAGAGTATTACATTACATTCTAAAAAAAAAAATCTGGGCTAAAGCAGTTAATTATATCATGAAGCATTATAAAAATGTAAAAAGTGCTAAAAAAATCCCCACTTTCTTAATCAGCATTCGTTGTGTGTGTGTGTTGTGGTGTGGATACTATATATATATATATAAATATACATATCAATCAAGATTTTTCACAACTGGTGTGTTGATAACTAAGATAATAAGAAAAAGTAAATTTCTTATTCGGTAAAATGTTGCCTTTTTAAACCATTAAATCTAACCAAATTTAGTGAGGTATTTGCAAAAATTCTGATTAAGAAAATGATTTTTGCACCATAGGTGTACATATTAATAAGACTAATACTGAAAAGTGCAAAGAAAAAAAAAGCATAGCAGGATTGGCAATAGGTTAAATAAGTAGCACTTAAAAGCTTCTGAGATAAAAAGCAAATAAGACATAATAGAAATCCCAGTCAGTCTTTAATATCCTCCACTGACAGATTCATTATGGACTTTCACGAACGCTGATGTTTTATAAGGGATTAATCACATAAACGACTACCATCCCAAGACTCATTTAGACATAGAAAACATGATTAAAAAACACAGTATCTATATTTTCTTTCCATGGAATGGTATTATTGTTTACAATCATCAACCTTGATACATATCAGCAAACACACAAAAATATTCCTGACACAACATGCTTTAAGCACCTTTGCAATTAAAGAATACTTTGTGCAAATGATTTCAATATAGTATTACCACAGGGGCAACCAAATCTGAAATCTCCTACTGAAACGCTTTGAAGAGATGAAAAACGCGATTAAGATTTCCCACCAACAGGGAATAACTGTGAATCAGACATTTCAATAGCGGTAACATGCTCGGTTTTTTAATATCTCTTACTGGCTTCAACGAGGCTGCATTTATTTGAACCAAACATACAGTAGAAATATCAAGTAAAATTATTATAAATATAAATTTAAAATAGCTGTTTTCTATGTGAATATATGGCTAAAATCTAATTTATTTCTGTGATCAAAGCTGCCATTTTCAGTCATCATTACTCCAGATCTTCAGTGTCACATGATCCTTCAGAAATCCTTCTAATATGCGATTTGCTGCTTGAGAACAACATTTCTGATTATTTATCAATGTTGAAAACAGTTTGTGCTGCTTCCAATATGTTTTCTGTGATACAGTATTATTTTTTCAGGATGCTTTGGATGAATATCGAAAGTTCCAACTGAACACCATCTATATGAAATACTAAATCTTTATAACATTATAAATGTCTTTTCTACTGTCACTTTTGATGCAATTTAATGCATCCTTGATGAATAAAAAGCATTAATTTATAAAAAAGAGAAAACAAAAATCTGACCCCAAACATTTGAACAGAAGTGTGTTCAACCATTGATTTAATCAATTATATGAAGACTGTGTCTAGTGTTTGCATAAAAATGATCGCAGTATAACATGTTAACATAATATGCAAAAAAATGCCTGTATTATTAGTGGCATGAGAACTAAAGTGATTGGGACAGCGATTAACTTAGTTCCCCCTAATTTCTCAGATACTATTCAGATAATCTTTTTAAATTAGTCTGGATTATTCTCTTCGCATTTTCAAGAAAGGCTACACCTGCATTAGAAATGTTCAAATATGTGTGTGAGCAGATTATCGATAAGACCGAACTTCATGATCGGCAAAATATAAAAGCTACATGTGTTGGCAGGTTAAAGGGAAAGCTCAAACAGGTTGCTGGCATTATTTACTCACCCTTTAGCATTGACATTTTTCTCAGAAGACACCACCAAATTAACTTGTAAAGAGTCGGTATGCATTATTTCTTTTACGGTACACAGTCGACTCCAAATAAAAACCATACATGTTTGCATGAGGGTAAGTAAAGAACTTTGGTGTGAACTATGTCCTTTTAAAGAAGGATTTACTCAACCCTCAGGGCCAATCCAAGATTAGGATGATTTTGTTTCCTTTCATCAGATTCTGGAGAAAGTGTAAGCCCTGTGCATCAGTGTCCTCAGCACTGGATGCTCTGCAGTAGTGACTTGGGTTGCCCGTCAGAAATGAGAGTCCACAAACAGCTGATAAACAACATCACAATAATTCCACAAGTAATACACAGCACTCCAGTCCAGTGCAGTATTACCATCTGGTAGAAGACAGAAAGATGAAAAAACATCCAGCAAGAAGTTTTTAACTTTAAACAAGCTCTTCTGGCTAAAAATATAAATGCATCTAATCCATAAGATCACTCCTTACGTTGCAGTGAAAAAGGTGTTTCTGGTGTGGAATCAGGAGAGAAATATTGCACAGATCAAGCACTGTTGTAAACAGCCTTCTAAACTACTATTTTGGCGGGATTTTTGATGCTGAGACGAGACAACAGGTGATGATGCACTTAATTTCACTGCAGGAAGAGTTATTATGGAGTATTGAACGCATCATTTTATTTTAGCCAACAGAGATTGTTGTAAAGTTAAAAACTGTCTTAATTTGTTTCCTGTTTTGGTCTTTCTCCAGATGTTAAAGTGATCGATAACTTGTGGGGAATATACTGTGATGGTTTGTATCATGATGGTTCGGACTCTCATTCTGACGGCACCCATTCACTGCAGCGCATCCATTGATGACGAGACTGATGCAATGCTACCTTTCTCCAAATTCTGATGAAGGAACAAACTAACCTACATCTTTGTTTCAGCAAATGTTCCATTGTCTGGTCTGAAACGACTCCTTTTATCTACTAAAAGTTTAATCTACTATAAACTTGACATCTTTCTTCTATCAGTTGTGTAATGCTTAAGACTCTTTTGAAGATCTTCCATCATGCAGACCCTGATGTTTGGATTAGGAAGTATTGAGTCGGATGTGATCACTGGTCCAGTCTGATATAAAAAACAAAGCAGTCTGTGTGGAGCTCAGCGTGCCCAATTCTCGCAGGGCTCTTTCAAGGCCAGCGCTTCTGGGTTGAAGACCCACAGTCAGCCGTAGGTTGGGCTGGACGATGGGAAGCGAGGGAGGGATTCTTCTGTTTTCTCTGCTTCCTGAATGGGAGCGTCAGTGATGAAGGAGTTTGATTCAGTGACGCTCGTCTCCGTGAAGCCGCTGCCGCTGCCAGAACCGCTGCTCTCGTCATCTGAGAGGCAAAAAGTCAGCTTATGCAGACAGCACAGATGCATCTCCAGATCTGAAAATCTGAACTAATAAAACTGGACCAGATTTTACGCCAAGAGGTCAGAAGTTTGATTATGTAGTGGGTGTGTGATTTAGTCCAAACGCATCGTGACTTACTTGAGTCTTTGACGAAGATGTCCATTGCCGCCATATGCATTCTTGAGTTTGTTGGTTCATCAACCCCTGAGAGCCATGATCTGCTGTCGAATCTGAGTGTCCGGTCTGGAAATGTCAACACTGACCTCCGGGTTATTCGCTTGATTGGTCAGTCCGTCTTTCAAAACCTCAGGAACATATCTGAAAAAAAAAAAAAAAAATTCAGGTAGTTTTGCAAATTCCAATGCATAATATTTAAATTGGTCCCACTGCTGTTCTAATTACATTTTAGACCTCACATAATGTTATATATATATATAATATATAGAATATATATATTATATATTACAGTACAGACCAAAAGTTGGAACAAATACTTATTCTCTGTATATGTATGATGCTGTGTTGAGAAGAAACTCTCTTTATAGCAGCGAATCATATTAACAAGACCTGGAATGTATGTGATCAACAAATAATCAGAAAAAAAACAGTAATAATTGTAAAATTCCTTATTAACAGACTTCAGGAAACTTAATAGTTTTCGATTTGAAAATATACTGTTAAAAAAATAAAGTCAGTAACTGATCACCGCTGTGATGATCCAAAAACGCGGAACTTTTCCAGCATGTCGCAGGTACGTCCAGTTCGTGTCACATGTAACATACAGTCTATCAACATGATCATTTAGAAATCATTCTAATATTTCAGATTATTATGAGGTGGGAACGTTCTGCTGTCTATATATTTGATGAATAAAAAGTAAAAAAAAAAAAAAAAAAGAAGCTATGTTTTAAAATATAAATATTTTATAATAACAATATACACTACTGGTCAGTAATTTGGGGTCAGTATTTTCTTTACTAACCACTTTTTATCAATTTAACACATCCTTGCTGAATAAAAGTATTGATTTTATTTAAAACAAAGAAAGAAAGAAAAAAGATACTTTTTTTTTTTTTGTTTTTTTTTTGCACCCAATTACTGACCAGTAGTGCTATATTCGTGAATTACAACATATTTATAATTTTTTAAAACATAGCTTTCTTTTTTTTTTTTTTTTTTTTATTTTTTTTTGACTTTTTATTCATCAAAGTATCCTAAAAAAGTCTCATATAAATTCTGAGAAAAAAATATTAAGCAGCAGAACTGTTTGAAACTTGTGAAATGATGAATCATCCTATTTAGAATGATTTCTAAAGGATCAGTGTTGATAATGATCCTAAAATTCAGCTTTGCATCACAGAAATAAATGATAATTTAAAGTATAAATAAATTTAAAACAATTATTTTAAAATTGTAAAATACTTACAATAGTTACTGAGTTTTTTCTGTATTTTTGATCCAATAAATGCAGGCTTGATGAGCAGGAGCAAACTTTTACAAAAACCATTAAAAATAGTAATGTTTCCAAACTTTGGTCTGCTTAATGTATAATATAATATTACACAACAAATCAACACAACACAAACATACAGTATATATAAACATGGTATCTTTTTTATTATTTTCATTATGTATATATATGGTTGGTAAATATCACAAATTTAAGGAAAAATTATACACATTAAAACAAAAAAAATACATAAAATAAAAAAAAAAAATAAAAAAAAAAAATAAAAAACTTATACAAATAACGATTCATCAAAGTTTAATGCAAAAAGAGGTAAAAAAAGAGAAAAAAAAAGACAGATAAAAAATAAAAAAAATCAAATACTCAACAAAAAAAAAAAAATATAATAAAAAAAAAAAAATAAAAAAAATATAAAAAAAAATATATGTAAAATAAAAAAATAAAAAATAAAAAAAAAAAAAATAACTTCTTAAAACATAAAAAATAAAAAAAAATAAATAATACAAAAAGCATAAAAACAAAAAAAAAAAAACCAAAATAATATATAAAAATTAAAAAAAAAATAATAAAATCTGCGCAATAAGGCTGTTTCCAAATTCAAAAAGAAAAAAATAAAAAATAAAAAATAATATCCAGCAAAAATCCAACACCTAAAAAAAATACAGAATAAAAAAAAAACTTGTCACGGGCCGTTCCAAGCAATAAATAAATGTAAAAAAAAAAAATTAAAAAAAAAATTCTGAAAAAAAAAATTAAAAAATAGTAAAAAAAAAAAATAAATGAACTAAATAAAAAAAAAAATAAAAATAAATCATGTCACAAAAATAACATTATAAAAAAAAAAAATAAAACAAACTAAAAAAATGACAAATAAAAGCAAATGTAAAAAAAAAGTACAAAAAAAAAAATAAAAAAAATTGGTCATGTCCAAAAATAAAACATTAAAAAAACTATTAATAAAAATTCAGAATAGCAATAAAAAAACAATAATAACTCTGAATATAAAAAAAAATTAAAATAACCAATTTAGAAATATATAAATAACCCATATACAATTAAAAAATATAAAAGCAAAAACTCATAAAAAATAATAACAAATAATAAAGACAAGCATAAAAAATAAAAATAAAATCAATAAAAAAAAAAAAAAAAAAAAAAAAAAAAATAAAAAAAAATAATAAATATAAAAAAAAAAAAATAAAATAAAAAAAATATAAAAACGACACTGAAATTTTTATAAAAATAAAAAAAAACAAAATAAAAAAAATAAAAAATAATAAGTTATATAAAAATCAAACTCAGTTAAAAAATAATAGGATGTGAATCATTACCCTAACATTTTCTAATCATGAATGAAACATTTTTTTTTTTTCAGGGTACAAGTGTAATATATAATAATATATATTATATATTATATATATATATATTCATATTAATTATATATATATAGATCCTATTTATATATATAAAATTACTTTAAATAATTACATTAATAATACATTAAATAATTATTAAAAATTACATTAAATAATAAATCATTAAAAAAATTAAATTCTGGAAGTTTCAATTTGTGTTATTTTGATATAATTGAGAAATTATAATAGTTTTTATTAATAGTTTCAATTATTTTCCATTTTAATTTTAGTTAATTTTGTTGTGTTTCTCTCATTTTAATAGAATTGGTTTATTGGTTGTTCTTATTTTTTATTTTGGTTTTATTTTTTTATTTTTTATTTTGTAATCAATTAAACTAAATGAAAATGAGAAATGCTGCTTTGGCAACTAGCTGAAATAAAATTGTTATTTTTTTATACAAGCATTTGTTTATTTGAAATAAGTTTTTTTTTTTTTAATAAAATAAATTTTTGCAGTTCATATTTGTTTGGTCTCAAGTTAAACAAATGGTTTAAGTTTAAGTTTAAGACTATAATAACCTTCTTTTCAATAACCGAATGTTCTTAAGGGTTTACATTTTTAATAACCAATACATTTTTTTAATGTTTTAAATTTTTTTTTTTTATAATAATAAGTTCTTTTTTTTTTATTTTTTTAATAACCAATACATTTTTTATTTCATTTTTAACTGATAACGTGTTTTCACTTGTTATAAAATTTTGCTTATAAGATTTTAATTTAATTGAGATTACTTTTGTTTTTATTAATTCCCATAACTTTTCTAGGATTTTTAACTGGTCCTGTACATAGTAAAGGAAAACATGACCTCCACTAGATCTCAATATTAAAAAGAATTTTTATGTAAGTAATCTGAACGCAGATCTCATCCTTCAGCACTAGAGCGGAGCAGGTGCTTCAGCTCTCAACACAAGCTGTGCTTCACAGCCTTTAGTAAAATCAGCAGGATGAGGATGCTCGTACACATGTGTCAGAAACAGATGTCGCCAGTGGGACGGTCTGGATATTTCAACTGGGTTGGGATCATGTGCAATATTAATAATGATCTAGTGCGTGGATAAGCGCAGATGTGTACTATGTGCGGCTACACCATTCCTTTAAGATTTAACAAGTATTGACCTTAATGTGTCCTCCATTAAAGGAAAACATTTTATAGACTTGATCCTGCCACGATGTACAGTGAAAACAAAAAATTTGAAATGACACTAATTTTTTAATATATCCAGTTGCTTTTGAAATGAATTTTACCATGATATTGCATCATTACTGACAAACATCGGCTCCGTGAGTACTATACTGTAATAACTTTTACTCGCTCTTTTAAGAAAACAAACATATCACTACATGCCAGAGAGAGAAAAAGCCTGTCTTCAACAAACAACTGATACTACAGAATCCAAATTTTTAAAGAAATATTTCACCTAAACAGCTGATTAATAACCTAATTCAATGGCAAGACACCATTTGCCTGTGATAAAACCGCAGACTCATCACGTTCATCACGACTGTCCTCCACCGCCAGACGACAGTATATTGATGAAACTGTTTCACAAGTTATCTGTTTATCATCCAGGCACCTCCAGCCCAGAGATAGTTGTGTAAACTAAAGCTAAATTACAGTGAAGCTCCATGCTGAATTCTGGAGTAATTGCTGTGGAAACCGCCTCTTTCTGGACCAGAAAAGCATCACCTGCTTCCTTGAGTAGGCAAAAAACACCTTATCATAATAGAGACCATGACTCCTCACAGCTTACTGGAGCGATATGAAACGTACAGCACACACCGACGTTTTCAAAGCTGACAAAACGTCATTATGAGCTACATGGAAATACACATTGTGAAGTGATGGTCACAGTTCATGATACAATCACCATGCCCACAATTTATCAGCATACAAAACATTGTCAACACAATATTACCGTTGTGAACAATGCAGGAAATAAAATCACCTTTCAACTAGCAAAAAAGCTATTTTGAAATAATAATCATATTTTCACGTTTTTAACTGTATTTTTGATTATGTGGTTAGGAAAAAACAAACAAAACAAACATTACCATTAGAAAACAAGCTGGTTTAAACATATTGAAAACTTTTTAATAATTATAATTTCAGACAGGCACAAGAAGCATAATGTACTCTCGTGCCATCAAACATTGAAAACACGGTAGGTCGGATCAGTTTCCACTGTAGAATGGTTTTTTTATATATGATGAAGGGTTTGGCTGGTTAGCATGGTCTAGTAGTTCCTGCTGGAACAGATGCCATAAACAAACACCTTTCCAGGGCAAAAAGACTCTTTCTTCTAGTGGCAGGCATTCAGACACAAAAAATAAATATAAAATAATAATATAATCAATTAAATTCACATAATAATAATAAATATAGTAAATAATATTTAATTAATTAAATAAATAACCGAAATTTATACACATGCAATGAATAAACTAAATAATAAATAACAAATAAGATCATAATGGACAACAGATTAAGTAACAGTATAAAATAAACAAAGTAATATAAAAATTAATAAAATAACCAATACATAAAATATAAAATAAATAACTGAAAATAATAAAAACAAATAGTAAATAAAATTGAACAAATAAACATTAGTAAACATAATATTTAAAAACAACATATATATAACCAAATAAAAATAAAAAAACTACTACCAAAATAAAAATAAATACAAATAAATAAATATAAATAATAGCTACAAATAACATAACTATAGAATAAATAAAATATAATAAATTAACAACTGAATTAAACATATTTAAACAGTTAAATAAAAAAGATAAAAAACTAATAAGCAAATTAATATTGAATAAGAGAAAACAATTAAATAAAAAACAAATAATAAACTGGAATAAATAAAATCATCTATACGCACAATATAAAATACAAATAAACATAAATAAATAAAAAATCAATCATTATATGTAGCTGATGTTTTGCAAGGGTCCTGTGATATAGAGGTTAAAATGGAATGATATTTTTTCCCTGTATGCTAGTTGTTGTGTCAGTAAAAGATACGTCACTAGTAAAGAGTTGTGTGACTGTCATGCTAATCACATCAATCCCTCCATAAATTACAGACCCTATTCAGTCACATTGTGCCACATGCATGCAGTGTCACACCAGCCGCAGCATTAATTAGAGCTTTCATTCTGTAGAGAAAAACTTCAGTGTAAATCCGGGTAAGATTATAAGCTGGGGAGGATTTGCACACATCACCTGTCTTTTAAACTGCACCCACATAAAAATCAATGTCTGCCCTTGTCGCATGCGGATCTTACAAAAGCATATAGCAGATCTATACACCAATAACTGCTCGAGGATGTAGAAGTGACTATCATCAGTCGTCTGACTAAAAACAACAAGACATCGGTTCATTTCTGCTCCAGCCGGTACAGATGAATGTTCTTGGCCACTTGCTGTTTGTACAGGCTTGTCAATCAGCAAAGCACAAAATATGCCGTTTACTAATATACACACAATCTAAAACAAATCTAAACCTCGTCATGTTTTACTTTTGTGTGGTTGAGTCCGGAAAGTCATATGAGATGCTCAAGCATCTATAAACGCCTATCTGCTTATTTGAGCTTGAGTAAATAAAAACCATGGCCAGAAAAAAAAAAGATGATACGACTTGAAAGGTGGTTCCAGGAAAAACAAAACAACACTATTTTAAGCCACTAGTGTTTCAGACATCAATGTGTTTATCATTGCATTTGATTCCTTAACTTCATAAACAATCTGTATATTTATTTTAATATTTTTTTTTGGATTTTTTTTTAAAAGCATAAAGCATTACATTATATAAAACTAGACAGGGGTTTATCTAACAAAAGTAGTTTAGAAGTTTAAAAACTGTATTTTGTTTGATCTCTGGCCTCCCGTTAAAACAGTGTCAGGAGTTTTAAAGTAATAGTGAAGTTTAGTTCATAATTATAACAGTGTGATAGTTCGTTTGATGTGTCAATTCACTGTAGTAAATTACTCTAATTAAACACTATATTACAAAATGTTAAATCAAAAATAATAATATATATAATAATAAAATTTCGATCTACTACTTTTTTATATAATGTTGCTTCATTTTGAAAGCTATTTAACTGATCTAGGGAAAAACAAACACACACACACACACACACACACACACACACACACACACAGAGAGTTTTTAATTGTATGCAAACATGCCCCCCTTAAAAACCACAAAATATGTATATTTTTTTTTTATATATTGTGTATTTTTGTTTTTCTTATTATTATTTAAATTAATTATGAATATTTAAATTATATATCATGTATAATTGAATTTATCTAATGAGTTACAATTTGTTATGTTCCATTTTCAGTTAATCTAATATAATGTAAAATAATATTAAACTATACAACTATAAAACTAAATACTAATTCTACATCACTTAAAACTATGTTTTTTTTTTAGCTCATTTGTGTGCCGCGGTTACCAAAGATTTCAAAACAAACACCAAAGAAATAAATGACTAATTTTGAGCATTAAAAACATATTTACTGATTAAGAATGGTTATTAAATTACAACTCTCACGAACGCTAGAATAAGAGAGATACGAAGAAGATAGATACGACTAGATAGAACTTAGCTATAGGATGAGCCACGTCACAAACCAAATTTGCCAGACAGCCCCCGCTTATATGAAGTATATTAATGCAACCACCAGCGTCCATGTAATCTTTCGTTTGGACTTCAGAATCAGGAGGATCACTACTTGTTCTGAAAGTTCAACTCCGCCATACTATCACCCTGAATATTTGCTTCACACTAACAAAAATAAAATAAAAAGATTTTTTCAGACCATATTTTGTACCCTATATGTGAAGAATGACCACAGGTTCATAAATGAAACATTTTAAAGTGTGCAGGTTAAAAACTGCTGAAGTAGATGCCATACTGACTAAACCCGTGTAAATTACAACAGCAACAATATCACAAAACACTCAAGAAATAAACTCCAGGACACAACTGCCTCTGCACCTCTAGTTAGTCTCATTCACGAAGAGCGCGGTTGCCGTTTGTGGGAAGCCGGTGTTCACGTTTCGTGCGTTTGGCGACATTGAGGCGGCCAAGTTAGCATCAGAGATCGGGATGTTGAAGCCTCACAGATTCCAATCAAGCAGTGTGTGCAATCCATTCGAACCTCTGTAAGAGCAGGAACGATGTCGCTCATGGCAGTACTCGGCGTCATGGGCCCTGAGTGCCTTCAGGTTAAAGAAACCCAGAGATTTATTATTCTTCGCAACGCCCACTCATAATAGCACTCATGATCAATCTGTTTCACATCGAGCAACGATGCGGAAAACTCCACCGATGAGAGGGGTCGACTGGAGTTTATTCATACGACTGACGCGTCCTTAAATAATCCGAACCAAAGAATTCTCCCCCCTAAAAAACCATTTTGGCAACTCTAAACATGTCTATTTGCTATTGCTTTTCGTCATGGAATAGAAAGGGACCATTGTTATATATATAGTATTATTTATATATATATTTATATCTATATATATATATACTAATATATATAAAATATATATATATATGTGTCGTGTGTGCGTGTGTTGATCTCTGTGTGATGTGTGTGTGGGCGTGTGCGTTTGTGGCGTGTGTGGTAGTGGTGTGTGACCCTGCGTGTGTGTGTGTGTGTGAGTGTATCGTGTGAGTGTCGTATCTATTTTTTAATATGTTGAATTGTCTTAGACTAGTAGACACATCCATAAATATGACACCTGCCTGGATATTTAAGATGTCCGATGACTATTCCTTATGATTCTGTTCTACATATAAAATAAAGACAAACTACTATTGGCATACAAAAAAAGAAAGTACAAATACACACATTAAAAAAATAGGATTTAAACTTTACAGTTAAATGTAAAATGGACAAATGTAAAAGATAAAAATAATTCACAATATATAATATAGGTTTTTTAGTAATTTAAAATAAATATAATGATACGTTGCATACCAAGATAAAATCTTTTAACAATGGAGTGCAGCTATAACATAGGCAACATAAAGATTTTTCCTTAATCATGTGTATATATAATTATATAGAAAACATATGACGAATTATATATTCGATTTTTATTGCTACCAAAATATATATGTATGCATATAAAACATTTAGTGGTTTATACTTAGAACTAGTCTTGTTGTATACACACACACACACAACACACCCCAGATATAGAGCTATTATATACTTATATCTATATGTTAAAAAAAATAAGAAATATCACTAACACACACACACAAACTTACTGAAAACTTAAAACTTAAAATGACATGGAAATTTTTTTCAAAAAATAAAAAAAATATTCAAATGAACAGAGATTACAAATTACATTCACTAATACACTGACAGTTAAGGTCACACTCTGATTTGCTTGTTTTCCACAACGTTTTGTGGTTTATCAGCAGATATCTTGGTATGTGAGATTCATTTTTTTGATCAGTTGTATCGATAGATCAGGCATATCCTGTTATCCGTTTGATTAGAGCTCTGCTTCTCAATGTTTGTTGGAGCATCTTGAGTTGCAGACTCCAATCAGATCAGTAATGGCTTCGGCACCTCGAGGATCTTATGGACCTGAGCAAACGCCGTGGAGGAGTCAGACATCATGTGGGGTAATGCTGCACCTCCCCAGAGACTCGCCCACAGACTTTCTCTGAATCCCCTCAATACAGCAGCAATGGAGCGCAGGACTGGGAGATGCATGACCGCATGACATACCACAGGGGAATACAGCCAGACACTGCAGTGTGTAAATGACCATACAAATGAGCTTCTGAATTTCAGATAAAGAAAAGTTTGAGTGCAAATAATATCGGTCTATAATGCATTAACAAAAAAACTATTATGGTATCTTAATGTCATAACCTATGTCATGTCATTTTAATTGTGTCACTTAGTGGCACTAAAGGAATTGCAATCTGTTGTGAAATCACATGCTTCACAAGACTTAACCCCGTTGTTATTTTAGTATGTTTTATAGGTATTTAATGCTTTTATTTCAGCTTATTTTATAATGATTTTGAGGTATAAATTTTGGACTTTACAATTTTTTTTTAATTAATTTTTTTATTTTAGTTAAAGAGCTTTAAGAATTTTTGTTGGTTGTCATTAGTTTTTTGTCACTAGTAACGTTTTTATTCATTTTTTTATTTCAGATTTAGTTCTACTAGTTGAGCACATTAAGTTAAACTAAATGGAAATGATGAGAGGACGTTGACTTGGCAACTAGCTGATAAACAAAATTAATTGTAAACGTTTTTCATTTTTTGATTATAATTGTTTCAGGGTAATGATTGTTTTACTTTCAAATAACAAATATTATTATTTAAAAAATTAGTTTTTTATTTAAATTTTCCATTTGCACTTTACTTTTCGTTGATGTTTTTAGTAGGTTTCTTGTGTGCTGTTGGTCGTTTTTTATTATGTTTTTTTTTTATGTCAATATAGTTGTAAGGATTTTTTTACCAAAAGAAACGTTGTAATTTTAATTTCATTTAATTTAATTTAATTGTTGTTATTTTATTTTATTGTATTTTATTTATATTTAACTTGTATTATTTTAGCTTTACTTTGACTATTAATAACCCTAAACATGACCACAAACAAATGTCTGCGTAAATCGTGAAACCAGTCTTATATAAAAGTCTAAGAATAATGTTGTATTTAATTTGTTTGTGATTTTTTTTTTCAAAAAGTAGGACTTCATCAAGGAGTGCCTAGAATATCAACAATACATTATAATTGCGGGTGAAGTCACCACGCAAAAAATCACGACACACCTCAACACACATTAATATCACATATATTTAGAGACTTTTTTGCTATTTATTGATTATGCTACTTTTTAAATCCCTAGATTTTTGTGAGGATAATACATGGTGTAATCCGTATAATGAATAGTGCTAATAGCACAGACAAGCAGAAAGCACCTGATGAGCGGCTCTAAGTTCCTCTGCTCCTCTGAAAAACATATCTGAGACCGCACTGCAAACCCTAGTGAACAGCGCTGACAGACCCCCCTGAGCGAGGGAACTAAACATTCAGGCACCTCTTACACTGTGTTGCATGACTTCCACAACCCAATCCTCTGAAAGCAATTTAAAAGAGGGAGAAAGACAGAGAGAAGAAAGATGAGAGACATCAGTGCACTGGCTATGAGGTCCAAAAGTCTGAGAGCACATTGTTGTTGTTTTTTTGTTTGTTTGTTGTTGTTTTTTTTTTGTTAGTACCTTGAAAAGTTGTTGATTATCATTTTGTGCGTGTGTATATATACACACGTATAAGAATTTTTTAAATATTAGTGCTTTTATATTCATCAGGGGTGCATTGAAATTGAACAAAAGTGACAGTAAAGACATTACAATGTTACAATATATATATATAATATATCTATACTATTACATATCTATATAATACTCTATATCTATATCTATATATATATTAGATATATATATATATATATTATGTGTACTTTATCGAGTTTCTTTTGATCATTGTATTAACCTGTGAGTTCCCTGAAAAAAAAAGTATACCAGAATTCAGTTGTGACGAGTGTCTGTCATCAGCTTCAATCAGTGGCTCAAAAACGTTAACAAATCATGTTCTTTGTCCTCAAAACCTAGTGTGCTGGCCTACCTAAGGCCGTATTTTAAGACAGTCACAGATGTGATTCAAAGGAAAAAGCGTGTGTCAGTTCCTTAAAGGATTCGCTAATTTTTGTCTTCATTTTAATACAGGATCACTTTGAAAAGTTTGGTTTTTTTAAAGGCTGCCATTTATTTGATCAAAAATACAGTCAAAATAGTCGAAATATTATTCTGATTAGAACTAACTGTGTTCAATGTGAATATATTTTTAGACGTAATTTTATCTTCTTGTGATGTGAAGCTGTATTTTTCAGCATCATTATCTCAGTCTTCAGTGCTCAAATGAGCTTCCCGAAATCATTTTAATATGATGATTTTGCTGCCTCGAGAAACATTTCTGATTCTTATCAATGCTTGAAAACAGGTTGGTGCTGCTTCGTACATTTTTTCTGGGAAACTGTGACACATTCATTTAAATTTACTTCAGGATTACAGATGAATAGAACAGTTCACAGACAACAGCAGTTAATTGTGAAATAGGAAACTTTTTGTAACATCAATAAATGTCTTAACTGTCACTTTAACTCAATCTGATGAATCCCCCTTGCGCGACTAAATAACAATCTTGGAAAAAAAAAAAACATCGTGTCCATGATGGTGCCTATGGGAGGCAGCAGACTGTTAAGGCAGCTCAGAAGGTTTTGACACGGATCCCGTGTTTAAGCAGGTACTTTGGTTCCGATCACGCTAGAGTTGCTCTTACCAGGCGGTCCAGTCGCGTGGCAGCCGCGGCGGTCGGAAGCTCCATCGGGGTGGTAGTGATCTGAAGGCGGGCCGCTTGAACGTGTCGGCGACTCTGGCGGGACGACCTGCTCATTCATGAAGGCTTCGGCTGTCCACCAACCTTGGGGCAACCTTCAATTCCACGGAGAGAATGAGCGAAGTTCTGCATCCGGTTGATCGGAGAAAGACACAACACGGGACGCTCTCCAGTACTATTCCCACTCCAACATGAAATGACGAAGGAAAACATTCCGTCACGTCCAACTTCGCTGGATCTATTGTGCCTAAAATCAGATTTATTCTTGACCTGACATGTTTTCGTGGCTTTCAATCGTAGCCCGTAAACACCCATGACTTGTGAGGGAGGAAACGTCGCCCCTCTACATTCACCACATTTGCTGACCCCATAGAGTTATCGAGGTCCATTTAGGCGACTTCAGTTGTCACTTACATGATTAAATTCTTATATGTGGTTCCACTAATCTGGCAATGATTGTGTTTTTCATCTGGGCTTGTAAATATGAATATTCGGAATACATGTTGAGGAAGTGTTGACGCGAACATGCCAATGGCCATCCATTGTTGCTTTGTTTTTTTGCATCAAAATCAAGATTTCAGGTGCATTGTTTATATGAATACATAAGAGGAAGTCCCATAGATTTTTAGTGTGGGATTTTTTTTGAATCCATTTAGCACAGAAAAAATTATTTGTAGGTGTTTTTGTTTTTTATTTTTAGTTGAATACAGTACGACGAAAAAAAGATATATATCGAGACAGATGCTTTGGATTTGTTCATAGAGAAAAAGAATAGTATATTGTGGTTTAAATCTACACACGACATAAATCACAAAAAAAAAAACGAAAGAATTATTATGTTGAATATATAGAGAAAATAATCTTATGCATACACTACTACTACGAAAGTGATCATAGTTATGTGGGGGCAATTCTTCTAAAAGAATGCATATATGTAACAATGATTATATTGAAAAAAAACTATACTAAAGATCAAAATAAATATTTAATGTGAGAGACAGGAGACAGGTTGCGATTTTACATGTCGGTACATAAAAAACAGAAATACTGTTTTGGAGACACCCTCAGATCGCACTTGTGAAATTATACTTGAATACCAACTAGAACAGAAGGTTATATTTGAGTTGATATGCTATATGCATTTATAGTACATAACAGAAGAAAAAAAGAATATGGTTCATTGTTCGCGGAATCGCTGCATGCACTATATTAAAGCAGTTAAACAAGATATTTGCTCGCGGTGAAAGTGTACAATTAATATATCCATATAAGGGAGTATTTGTTAGTGGGAATAAAGGTATGAATAGTGAAGATAAATGCAGACCGTAGGTGAATAATGGAGCCCAGTCATAGTAAGCTGAATTCAATAGAGACAAGATAATGATTTTTTTAAGGTGGAATTTTTCTTGATAGACAGATATGCAGGTGTTGTGGGAGGTGGGGGGGGGTGATAGGTAAGGGGCTCACACTAGGGAACAGTAAATAAATACAACGTGAACATGTAGTCATGCCCATAAAATACCAAGTAAAGCAACAAAGGAATAAACAAACATTAGTGTAGAAAAAAGAAAACGAAGCATATTCAAAAACAAAACAAGACAAAGCCCTAAAAAACTGGAAAGGAAAAGTGGAAATAAAATGTGCTAAAGTAAAAAGGGGAAAGCGACTCGCAAAAGAGGTCTGCACCAGAGATAACAACAGTGTAGACACAAGCAGACGACAGTTGAAGTCATAACGGATCTACATGCACAAGGCGCACTTTACTACTCTGACTCTTGCTCGTGTAAAAAAAAACCAATGGTTTACTTGTACTCAGGTCTGTGCATATTAGGGAAGCACATTATACCTTCCGATAAAATGACACAACATCAACCTTGCTTCGAAAAATGACACACATCACCTTTCTATTCCGAGTAACTGCATATATTCTGTAGTGGGGGCACGGTTTAACGCCATTTTTTCTTCTCCAAAAACTGCAATTAGTGGCTGCGTCCGAAAATGCAGAAAAGAAGGCCAGGCACACATTTACATGGCCCGTAGTGGTCCAAGCTACCAAATTTCTGACCAATCCGCAAGCTATGCCTGTTCATAAATAAGATCTGGACGCGGGAGATGAGGATTCGCTGTCGCGGATTTGGACGAAGAAGTCCCGCAGAAAGCACAGGTAGATCGCTAAAATTCTAGGCGTTCTTATTCAAGACGGTGATATCACAAACATGATGATTATGGACAGGAACTAGGGAACATACCTTGAATAGGAGAGCTGCATGCTGGTTTTCCTGCATGTGTTCATGATGGCTTCGGATATTTTCACATCTAGGGCGTCCATGACGGACTCGATGTTGATAGGGTCCACGCCAGACCGCCCGTCAAGGCCAGCATAGGCATGGCATCGGTCACAACACAACAAACCATCTCGATCCCACCTGCAGACAACGCAAGGGACTCTCATTTTTCTATCTCTGGTTAACAGCTCAAGACTCGTTAATAACGATGTGATATGAGTCTCACGGGAAACATGTCCAGGTCACATTTCACCCCAAAATAAACAAAAAATAAACGTTCCAAAGTGCAGTGGCATTCAGATAAAATGGAAAATGCAAAAATGGTCTTGAAATAAGCTTTTTTCTTTTAAGTAAAATATAATTAAAAAAAGAAAAAAAGACAGCAATGTATTTAACATAAAAACAAGGTATTTAAAAATAGGCTTCATTCTTCAAAAAAAAATAAAATAAATAAATAAATAAATAAAAATGTAAGAATAGTCCTTATTTTATTTTATTTGGTACAAAATATAATTTCTAAAAATAAAGAGAATGCAAAAATGTTCCTAAAAATAGCCTTTATTTATGTATTTATTTATTTAATTATTTTAGGCAAAATCTAATATAAAAAAGGTCTCTTAACAGGTCCGGCTTGTATTTTCGGGTTTGAGGCAATAGCCTAATTTTCTCAATCATATATAGAGATATCGATAGATATACATACATACATACATAGTGGGCTTTAAAAAGGCTGGATTTTGTCATTTTATAAGATTTTGAAGATATTGTATTTAGAGCATTCTCCCTTATCTCTCGTGTATAAAAGCAGAATAAAGCATCTAGGGGGGCTAGGCGGACTATCTTTTCAGGAGGGGGGTGGGGGGGTTTTTTTGTTTATTTATATACTCAGCGAGTAATATAGGAATATATATATATATATATATTGAAGATAGAAGAGAGAATAGATAGAGATCGTACTAGATATGGATGTATATTTATTACTTAAAAAAAGTCTTATAAAATGTGAAATTATTTTAATTTGCTGGAAAATATACTCATAATAACAAATTATGCACAAGAATTATCCTAAAAAAAGGCTGTTTTTTTTCTAATTAATAAAAAACACCCCAAATATATAATATAATACTAATAATAATAATAATAATAATAATAATAATAATAATGCATTTTTGTCAATGACGAAGTGACAATGAAAATGACAATGAAAATTGTGTAGTTTTGTCAATGAAAAGGGTGACTGAAACCCTCGTCTGACTGAAACCCTTCAAACACTTCCACTTACAATCAAAGAACATTTAATGTTTCCATGAGGGTCAAAAAGTGGTAGAAATTAATTATACAACCATGTTTCTGTAGAATAAAAGCTGCGTTTTATTCTTCATTTCTCAAAAGAAGAAAAAAACACCAAAAGGTTTTGTCTATTGCACAAATGGGACTGGCAAACCCGGTCAGCAGCATCATCAGGCAGAATTTAAATTGCAAAAAATAATGCAAAAGTGGTCCCGTAAAGAGGGCTGTAATTGGCGTCTCTAGGCAAAACATAATATAATAAACAAAAAATAATAAAAGCAAAAATGGTCCGTTTTTCTTTAGAGAGAGAATAGAGCATGTCCTTAAAAATAGTTTATTTTTGTAGTTTTTGGCTAAACTACACTAGTCTCTAAAAAAAAAATTCTTTACGGCAAAAACGGTCCGAGGATGGTTCTCTCACTCATTAATATAAAAAAGCGAAATAATACAAAAAAAACGGGTTCCCCCTTAAACCTTTAATATTTTTTGTTCTATTTAAGCTAAATTTAAAAATGCTGAAAAAAAATGGCTTAAATTTAGGTACAAAATGGGGTTCCTAACGATGGCTTTAACGTTCTTGTTTTAGGGCAAAATATAATGGTAGAAAAATGTAAAAATGGCAAAATATAATTTGCAAAAAAAAAACAAAAAAAACTGCAACAATAATGAAAAAATTGGTTCCTTTCAAATTGACCTTTGTTTCTTTTAGGGGGGTGGCATAAATAATGGATTTTAAAAAAAAATGGCAAAAAAAAAACAAAAACGAAGAGAAAAGATTATTTTTTTTTCTCTTTTTCAGGCAAAATGTCATTCTAAAAAACAAACAAAAAAACAAACTGTACTTAAAAATGCTGTTATTCTAAGGGCAAAATAGATATGGCAAAAAAAAAAACTTCAAAAAATTTTTATATTTTTTAGTTCCAAATGCAAATAAAAGAAATAAACAATTCCCCCAAAAAGAAATATGCTAAAAAAAAACAATAAATAAAAAAATTAATAAAATGAAATCGAGTCAAACGATGCACAAAGGGGCCTTACAAAAATATGCTAATTGGGAGACAAAATGTAATTTCTTAAAAAAAAAAAAAAAAAAAAAAAAACACTAACGGTACAAAATACAAAATGGTCCTAAAATAAGCCTATATTATTTATCTATTTTATGCAAAAGAAAGTGCCTTATAACAGGACTCCGGTAGGTTGATTGTAGGTTAAAAGATATAATTTCTACATTTTTCAACAAAGCTACTTTTATTATTTGTTCTACAAATAAAAATACACAAGAATTCCCAAATTTTAGTTTAGACTACAAAAAAAATAACTGCAGCATCACACTAGCATACATATATTTCTGCACACAGTAAATGACAGCAAATTACGCAGTCTTTCTCTGATATGATGTTATATTGGTACTAAAGCAAGAGCGAGCGAGCCAGACTCTCTTCCCAACATGATCTCAGAGCACAGCTGTGGCGAGACATTAACCGTTTCCGGCCGACACTCATGTCCTCTCAGCAGCTCTGTCATTACTGTGTTTGTATGTTGGTTAAACCCCGTCTGCCTCCCCTTGAGATCAGCCTCGAGTGCAAACAGTCGTTATTAAACTAGCCGAAGCCAAAAAGTGCACTGGTTTAAATAAAGAAAACATGAAAGATATTCACATTAGAACTAAAGAGCTTTGACTGGCAGAGCAGCTGAAATATGTTATAAAACAAAAAATGATAGTGTTTTTGAAAGAAGTCTTTTCTGCTTCACCAAGGGTACATCTATTTGATCAAAAATACAGTAAAAATTGTGAAATATTATTACAATTTAAAATAGTTTTTCTCTATGCGAAAATATAGTATAGTGATATTTATTTTTGTTTTTGTGATGCTGTATTTTCAGCATCATTACTCCAGTCTTCAGTGTTACATGATCTTCAGAAATCATTCTAATATGATGATTTGCTGCTCAGGAAACATTTCTGATTATTATCAATGCTGAAAACAGTCTTGCTGCTTCATATTTTTGTGGAAACCATGATACATTTTCTTATTTTCAGGATTCACAGATGAAAAGAAAGTTCAAAAGAACAGTATTTATTTGTTGACATTTCCTGTCACTTTTATGTTCGTTTAATGAATCCTCTTCTGCATGCGTTTGCCCTTAATCTTTTCTTCTTACTTGACCCCAAAATCTTACTGTAAACACATGTTTAGCTTATAAAGCTATATTATTATATATATATATAATATATATATATAATATATTATTATATATGATATTATATATATATATATATATATCAGCCTTTTGACCAGCATTTGAAAACATAAATCTTTAACATAAACATATTCCCTGAATATAATCGCCTGCATTTCTAAATTTTGGGTCAATTAATTCTTGACGTTTATAGTGTTTTCATTTCTTTTTTAATGAGAAGCAGCTGAATATAGGATTTATATTTATTGATATACACTATTATAGTTAGGTGAGTTTTTTTTTTTTTTAGTTTTTATTTTTATTATCTATATGGTATATAGAGCTATCAATATCATAAATATATATTGTTGTGGTATACTATATATATATCTATATATATATATATAGATATAATATATAATATATATATATATATATAATAGACTTATATATATTATATATATATATTGACCAAAAAAAAATAGGTTCCTAAAATAGGCTTTATTTTCTTTTTAGGCAAACTAAAAAAAAAATGCTAAATGTACAAATTGTCCTTACATGCCGCTATTTTTCTCTTTTTATAATAACAGATAAATCTATTTAATTTAAAATTTTTTATAAGCATCTTATTTTATTCTTATGTTTTTTTTCAATCTTTTTCCATATCATATTTTTTTTGTATAATTTTCTTGTGTTTGTATTCTTTAATAATTGCACAGTCCATGGAGCAGACCTGACTTACATTTCACTGCTGGTCATATGCTCTCCATATAGCCATGTATATGACAAATAAAAATCTTGAATCTCTTGAATTGAATCTATTCTAACTGCACATAGTTATATAGAAAGCTGCATTTTATAAACTGCATTTCCCACTGTTTTTTCCTGCTGTTCCCTGTGACCCATAAGAAGGGACCTTTTTTGTTTTGTTTTTTTTTTAGAGCAATTATCTACCAGTGGAGAAGAAACACGCTCTCTAAACTAAAACTAATAATACAGCAGACTATGGTTATCGATTAGAACAAATCCATTTGGGGGAAATTCAAGCAATGCATCAATAAAAGGGTTAATTTAAGTTTACATTAAGAATGACCAAATACTCCGTGTCCCTTTCATTACGCTTCCAAAAAACTCCCTTGCTTCGGAGGAGCCCTGCAGTGTCAGTCCCTCTAATAAAGCACTAATGTCCTTAGTTCATGAGCAGCGTCTTCTCAAGGCACAGGAAATGTTTCGGGGCTTGCATTTCATGAACTTTTTGAAGTTTTGTGGCTAGATTCCTGTTACCTAATGAACCCAATCATGTTAATTAAAAAGAAATGAGCAAATCCAATCAATACGGATCCTGTTTACACTTTTGGTAACAAAGGACTGCAGAAAGGCCAAGACTATCGGTGGTTTGACGAAACTCAATAACAAGATGAATGATGTATTTGAATTGTACAACACAAAGCCTGAAAACATGGAAAAAAATGTTAGTTTGTCATTTGGGAATAATTGTTAGATGAGATTGTAAAGCAATGTATAGCCGGATGATCGAATAATTAAATTAAAGCATTCAGCTCCTAGCAACACATAGCAAACCCCCAAATAACAACTCACTGAAAAACCACTTAGGAGAACCCTTCAACACTAAGGCCATCCAAGATATAGAATGAGCTTGATGTGTGTCTTCATCAGATTTGGAGAAATGTAGCATTGCTCAAGTCGGTCTCCAGCAATGGATTGCTTCTGCAGTGAATGGGTGCCGTTCAGAAAAGGAGAGCTAATAAAAACATCACAATAATCCACAGCACTCCAGTCCATCAGTTAACATCTGGAGAAGACAAAATCTGAAACAAATCCAGCATTAAGATGTTTTTAAATTGAAACTTACTTAGTTTTACCTTTGTTTTTAATTTTTCTGGCTAAAATTTTGAGTCCCATAAATCCCATAATAACTCTTCCTCCAGTGAAAAAGGTGCATCTTCCTTTTGTCTCTCACATCCAAAATCCCACACACATATTTGTGTTAGAGCTGTTTTAAACGGTGCATTGATCTGTTTGCAGATTTCTTTCTCCTTTTTCACTGCAGGAAGTGTTATTATGGATTATGGACTCATATTTTAGCTGGAAGCAATGGTTTGAAGTTAAAAACGTCTTAATGCTGGATTTGTTTCAGCTTTTGTCTTCTCCAGATGTTAACTGATGATTACTTGTGGATTATTGTGATGTTTTTATCAGCTGTTTGGACTCTCTCATTCTGGCGGCACCCAGTTCACTGCAGAGCATCCATTGCTGAGACACTGATGCAATGCTACATTTCTTCCAAATCTGATGAAGAAAACAAACAAACTCATCTACATCTTGGATGGTCTGAGGGTGAGTAAATCTCCAGCAAATATTCATTTTTGTGTGAACACTTTCTTTAATTAGCATGCAAATTAATTCTATCAGTATATTTAATTACATGCACTACTTAAATACTCACTGCATAAATGTGCAGCTTGCAGCATGTCGTAAAAACAAATGGTGTTTTGCAACATTCTCCTGGTTTTCTGAGCACACTTAGTTTGCAGTGAAGCTCTCTCAGATGAACTGTTTGCTGAAAATAATTTGCATTGAGTTTAAATTCAGCGTATTTGCATGTCACTTCGGTTCTGTGAATGGAAGCTCGGCCGGACTGGAGCGCAACATCTATTTCTGTCGGCTCGGGAACATCCTGGTCAAGAGCAAACGCTGCAGACAACACACTGCATAACACTTGTGTTTTGTGGGGCTGAGATTTCCCTCAGGATATTTATAGAAATAAAAAACAGACACAAATGAGTAAGAGTACACAGCTTGAATGTGGAGTGTGGACAGCGGCTCAGATCATTTGGTTTCGTAAGAATTCGATAACAATAACTGAGGTTCAGTTCGAACTAATTAAATTTTGCCATTAGGTTAAGGAAGGTACTAGTAGTTTAGAAGCGTGATCATGGATTTATGGACTTGTATTTTAGTCTCAGAAGCAATGGTTGAAGATTAAAAAAACATTCTTAATGCTGCTTTTGGGTCTTCCATTCCAGTATGTTAAACTGATGGACTGATGGGGATTATTGTGATGTTTTTTAGCAAACTGTTTGGACCTCAGCATTCTGACGGCACACCATTCACTGCCTTGCATCCATTGATGAGACACTGCATGCCAACGCTACATTTCTTTTTCTCCCAAAGCTGATGAAAGACACAAACTCATCCTAATCTTGGATGATCTGAAGGGAGTAATATTTTTGCAAAATCTGTCCTTTAATTCTCAGGTCCAGTTATATAAAGGCACAAACATCTGAAGGAAAACTCAAGCCGTCCTGGTCCCTTGTTTTGCAATGAGAACTTACGGTCGTAATTTTGAGAATAATTCCCTCGATATGACTGGTGGGTGCTAAGGGTTACCCCAGGCTAACTGGACTTCCCCCTTCAGGCCAAGCATTTCAACACAGGACTCACTCTATGGAAGCAAATGTTAAAAATGTCCCACAATGTCCATTCTAAGCACAAACCAAAAAAAAGCGCTGTCCCAAGATATTGCCTGGAAATAAATGGAGAGAAAAAATTCCTAACCCGTCTCCTAACATGAGCTCGACACAACAAAGCTGGCCACTTTAATGCGCTTATATGTTTTAAGTACGCTGGCTGTAAAATCTTCATCCCCAGCAATTCAACCCAATTCAAACTCCAATGAAGAATGCATCAGGTACATTTTAACGGCACAAAGTCTTGCACAGTAACAGGATAGTTCAGCCTCCAAATTAAAATTCAGTTTACTTGTGTTCAAACCCACTGTTAGTTTTCTCTTTTCTCAGTGCAACACTACTAAAGGACCCCCACTCAAATGCACTCAAAAAATGAATCAAAGCAGATTTTTTATTAAGTGCGATCTAATTTAGTTTACTTGGTTTTATGATTATTTGTTAGTCTTAATTTATTGAATATTTTTTATTTATTTTTTATTAATTATTATTTTTTTGTTTTTTATATTTGTTTTTCATGGAGGTGAACAGGATATAAAAAAATGTAACTAACATAATATCACCACAGTTTTATTACTATTAGTTGTAATAGTTTTGCTTACAAGATATTCTGAAAAGGCTTTACGTTTAAATAAGCAAATGGGGCATTACTCTTAAATAAATATGCAGTCATTTACATTTCATTTCCAGAGGATGACACTGAAGACTGAATAATGTCAGGTTCTTTGGATGGAACAAAAAAAATGACAGCTGTTAAAATATGTGACCAAATACGTCATGAGGGTCAATTTGTCGAAAAATAGGAGATTTATACATCATCTGAAAGCTGAATAAATAAATCTTTTCCAGCTGATGTATGGTTTGGTAATGATCTTACAATATTTGTCTGAGATACAACTAATTTGAAAAATCTGGAATCTGAGGGTGCATAAAAAATCTAAATATTGAGAAAATCATTTTTAAAAGTTGTTCCAAAGAAATTCTTAGCAATGCATGATTACTAATCAAAAATTAAGTTTTTGATATATTTTCAGTAGGAAAATTTACAAAATATCTTCATAGAAACATGATCTTGACTTCATATCTAATGATTTTGGCAATAAAAGAAAAATCAAATTCTATTTTGGACCTATACGAGTACATTTTTTGGCTACTGCTACAAATTATATACGCCGCAGAGCACTTAAGGACTGCTATTTTGTGCTCCAGGGTCACATATAGGTATTGATTAGTTGAAATCCGTCTACTCCTGAGCAAATATGGAAATAATGAAGCAAATGAATACACTGTAAACAAAACCAGAATATAGTTTTTTTTCTCTCTCGCTCTCGTTCCCTATAAGTCCTTAAAGAAGGACAATATAGAAACAAGCAAGCTCAAAATCTCATAACTGACGGATGGTATAAAAACAACAGTTTTGCTCATTGGTTAAAAAAGGATATCTGTTGAACAAAACAAGACTCCAATTAGTTAAAATGTATAAGATTTTTACATACTAAACTGGATTAATTGACAAATAATTTGCGTATTTAAACACATTTTGGTTAATTAGAACTATAGCTAATATCATTTACCATGTTTCATTCATGCATCACTGAAAATATATGCCCCACATTAACTATTCGTTTAGGTGTAAAACTGTTGTCAAAATCTTACATGCACATGAAAATCTTAAAGTGTGGCAGCTTATTAAAGACATAAATCTTGAAATCGAAATCTTCTTGAGCTAGGTCTCTTTGAGCATATAGAAAGAAAAACAACACCATGATAAAGTACGCATACCATTACAATCCATCGGTATTCGTTGCAATATAATTCCAAAGCGTCTGAAGTTCCATATGACGATTGTGTGAGTAGCCAATACACATTTAAGCACCTGAAAATCTAATCTCCTCCTTCTTCTAGCAGCTCTTTCAAATGCATGTCAACATCAGGGTTTGAAAATGACATAAAGACTGTCTAATATCCTGATTTTGGATGATGAAATATCCCTAAATATAACAGACAACGACAGTTGCAATGAGCTGAATGAATAAGATACCTTAAATTTTAAGTGGATAAATAAAAGATGTGCTGGCTCATATCTCTAAACCTTTCCTGCTATCAGAAGCTAGTTTGTTCAGCAATTAAACTACCACATAGTAAAACTTTTTTGTTTTTTTTTTATTGTGAGCCCCGAATCCATTATATACATTTTTGACATTACAAATATAATATTAATTTACAACAAACTATGCAATGTTATTTATTTTTGTCAAATAAGATACTGCACAAATTATAAATAAAAACATGGATGAAATAAAACTAGTTATTCTTATTTGACAAATAAGTTAAATGTATATAATAAATTGGATTTACTGATGATAAAATTGTGCATTTAAAATGCCATTTGGTTATTAATACTTATTAAAATCTCAGTCGTGGTTTCATTAATGGATAGCTGCAAAAATATGAGCTCACTATTACTTGAATTAGTTTATGTGAAAACGTGTAATAATGGATGATATTTTCATAATTCATGAATGTCTGAGTGTGGCAGCTCATAAAAAATACTATTAAGAAAAATACGATTTAAATATTGAAATCTACCTTGTTAAAATCCATTTATTTCCCAAAATAAAATTAAAGAAATTTTCTTTTTGTTTTTTTGTGTGTGTGTGTGTGTGTGTGTGGATTCTTTTTTTTATTATTTAATACAAATTCATCATCAAAAAGTGGTATCTAATTTAATTAATAAAACTTTAACAATTTAATACATTAAAAAAACTAAATGAAAAATAACAATTTATTTACAGCAAAACATTGCATTATAATTTTTTTGTCAAATATGATGCTGTACAACAGAACTGTGTTCATTTAATAATTGATTGTATAAATTAATAAATAATTGTATAAATTAAAACATGGATGTAGTATTATTACTTTGAGAAGTACATTTTAAAATCAAGAGTAAGACATGATTTCTGTCATAATTTTCTTCAAGTTAAATCCAAACTTTTATTTTAAGCACTCCATCGCGAATATCTTGAGTTTCCGTGTGAGTTTGAACATGATTTGTTTTTGCATTGTTTCGAGAAGTACAAAAAATTGAGTAAAAATGTCCCATGATCAATCTTTATGACTAAATTATTGGCATCTGTCAGCTATGATAAGCTTTTATCACCCGTCCCTTATAGATAAAGTCTAACAATTCTGATCAGATTTTTGGGAGGGCCTGACTATGTATGACTTATATCTGTAATTCATTTTGTTTTGATGAACGAAGTGGCTCTTACTCCGATTTTTATTTTGCTCCATTTCTGGGTCGCAGATCGGCCATGATTGGCAAAGCAGCCCTTCATCACATTCAGCCAGTAGTTTGGTGCACTAGGGCTTCAGTGTGAGACAACCCTTTGACAATACGAGCGCAGTGTAGAGCAATTTTTATGTGGAGAAGCCGGCTGACGCACGCGAGAGGTCTATGGCGACACTCTTGAGGACGGAAGGATGCACACCCGGCAAATTTTTATAATTAATCATGGAAACAAAATCATGTTGGAAAACATTTTTAGTGAAAAATCTCATGCTAGCGGTTTGTGCCAGAGTGCTCAGTTTCTCAACATTGGCCACATAGAATAATATCATATTTGATGAGAACATGCTGAGGGGTGGAATAAATTAGAAATAATTCTAGAACTCAAAATCCAAAACATTAAAACCGAATTTCATGAAACATTAGAAATTATTAAGATGGATGATTCTGGTATTTGTGAACAACTTTTTTTATACACAATTTAATGTAGAGCTAGAAACACACACAAAGTTGGATCAATAACAAGTGCAGAGGAACATGCAAATCAGACAACTTAATAGAAAATTAACGAAGTATGGGAAAAAGCCTGTGACTAGTAAAGACAAGGAACATTCAGTTTTCGGATAAATGAAACTCATAAGTATTAGTGTACATTGAATAAGATAAGTATCATATGGTCATAATCACTGCACTATGAGTTTGACGGTCACCATATTCAGAAAAGTGTAAGGTTAACGCTCCATTTCCGAGCGCCGCAATGAAACTAGTATTTTTGCTAAATATGGCACAGACCAACAAAATATACTGTGACTGGGAAGAACTTCTGAAAAATAAAAAAGTAAAACTAAGTACTACTTTTGAATTCATTTTATTTATAGGATTTTCCGGCTTAATATTATTTTAGAAGTTTAGTAATTTGTTGTGTGATTTTGTGTCATTATTTCTAATTATTTATTATTATTTTGAAGTACTCTATATCAGATTTCTTAAAGTTGTAGTTATTTAACTACTTTATTAATAACTTAAAATGAAAATGAAGAAGGGTTGAGTTTGCACTCTAATTTGAAATACGAAGTAAAACAAACATAATGAAATGTTTTTTTTGAGGCACTTGAGTTTTAGTGGCAATGCCATAATAACCCTGATACCTTGCGCCGTAAAAATATGACCGTGCTATTATTGGTTCTGAGCGAGCTCAGAAATTCTGGCTAAATCCATCATTTTGAGCACACTTAAACCAATCATTAATCAGATAAGACGCAGCAAACTCGCAGCCCTGGCTTAATGTATTTTCTAAAGGATGGTTTTAGAGTGATCGCCAATATTCGAGCGGTGATTTCTAGTAGAATGAAAATCAGGTCCAATTATACCGTTTTGAGTTATTTTGAGAGAATAAAAAGATTTTTGGAAAAAATATGAACTTTCTTCTAAGGTCTTCAAAAATTTGTATTTTTCTTTGAAACTTTAAGAATACATTTTTGCATTGGTTTTTGATTATTTAAGATTAAGTTACGAGATGTCCGTATTTTGATGACAACAATTTGGACTTTAACCATCTAAAGCTGGAAACAGTAACACAAAAGAAAACCAACGAGAGAAATTCCTAAAAAGATGTCCATAAAAAACACAATGGGGATTTGCCTAATGTCTTAAGAAAATGGCATTCTTTGTAGACCCCTTGAATAATTGTTGGCAAATTGTATAGAGCTTATCTTATTATTAGTATTATTTATTTTTTTTCAATTATATAGACATGCTTTTATATTACATTAAAATTATTTAACCAATTAAAATAGGTAATTAAAGAGTATGGGGGAGGAAAAATCAGAAAAAACGTAAGTCATAAAGGGGCTTAAACGACTTAGTTTTGGATATACTTAGCCAAACTAACTTAAATCAATTATTAAATTGTACATGTATTAATGATTTTAATTAATAAGGACATGCTTTTTATTACTAAAATTTCCTGTTAAGCCATTAAAACAGAAATGGCAGGAAAAATGTAAAAATTTTTAAAAATAAAAAATTAATAAAAAAAACTTACAATGAAAAACAGAAAAAAAAAAACACAATACGAGGTAAAATTTAAACTCAGAAAAAGCAAAAGGCAAAAATGTCATCAAAGATTTGCTATAGAGCTCCTAGCCAGATTTAATTTACTTATTAAAATCTTTTAGTAACAAGGGTAGAATTCTAATCTAAGTTCAGTAACTTAACGACTTATTATAGATGTCGCGGATTTCATTATTTCAAGTAGAATTATTAGAATTTAACTTGATGGCAGGATGGCCCAAAAGAAACAATGAAAACTGAAGACCAAAAAAGGGATTATCCTGTAAAGCAAGTGAAAGAAGGTAATTTTATCAGGTAGAAAAGCTGGGGGATTAACTCGTGTAAAAACATTTCATAGTCTCCTAAAATTAAAATTAAAAGTGGAATCTCGTAGAAGTATTCATGATTTCAAATAATTGTAGCTTTTTTATACATTTGTAAAATTTAACCAATAAAACAGAATGCATATGATATATATATATATATATGATATATTGACATAGATATATATATATACTATATATATATATATCTCTTATATATTAAAAAATGGAACTTGAGTAAAAATTTGGAAACTGAAAAGATGGAAAAGATAATAATAAATAAAACACTAAGGTCCTATAATATTTTAATAAATTGTTCATATTCTTATAAGTTTTAATGATATTTAAATATTTAGACATGCTATTCACTATGTATTATTGAAAACCATAACCAGGAAACCACGCTGAAAAATTAAAACATGAAAAAGAAAAAAATCTAAAATTTCAAACAAACTCTTAAACAAGAATGCGGTGACTACATTTTGGAAAAAAACTAAACAAAACAAAAGATTCTTCTAGACACGGGGCCGTAAAACAAAATATGCCTCTGGATTATAATTGTAATATTCAAACCGTCATGCATGAACACGGCATGTTATAAATCTTCACTTACAGTGAATACAGTTCTTACACTGTCAGATGTATACAAGGTTTCATTTTCCTCGTCATAAAATCGAACAGCACAAATCAGCCGGGACAGGGCACGTAAGCACCACTTTATGAACCACTAAAAATCGAGTTAAAACGAGCTCACAGCTTGGAACGCCTGTTATCCACTTACCCGATCCAACCATGAAGGCCGCTGGAAACGTCAAGTTGTAGCGGGCGGCGGATGAACGCTTCGTGTAACCTGAGACTTGAGCTTCTTAGGTGATACAGTCTCCAAAGGGCTTAAAGCTGCTATCACCTACATTGCCGTGCATTCCTCGATGATAGTCTCTCGGTGATGAGTAGATATCTGGGAATTCAGGAGGCTGGAACATGCGCTCCAGCAGTACGTACCCAGGAAATCGTATCAGGCATCTCTCTCAAGTATGACGTTGCCGCCTGCTGTCTAACCCGCTTCAGCTCGGTTCGAACAGGGCCTGGAAGTACCTCGGCGTATCTTGCAAGTGGCGCTTTCCCATATTTGCGCAGAAATGCATCTCGTTACAAGAGAGCGTTCGCACAGTGTTCTCCAGCAACTGCCAAGAATGAGAATCTGTGCAGTACCAGTGAAAAACGAGGCTTTGTCTGTGTCTAATTAAAAAACTGAGAACATGGAGCATCAATTTTAGTTAGTTTTCCTCTACATGTGTATTGCTTACGCTTCAGTTAGCCTTCGCTATATACACTGTTTTCAAAAAGAAGGCACTTTTTTTCCAGTACACTTATTACTTCAAAAAGGTTATGTTTAATTCCATTTGTTAGAACTGCACATGTATTTGTAAATTATTTGTGAAATTACCTACTGCTATACTTCTCTCAACTACACACAGATATATCTATATAGAATTAGATAAATATATAGTCATCGTCATAAATAAATAAGTAACAAGCATTAATAAAAATCTTGTCAGAGGTCATATTTAAGGACAAGAATTCATTAGAGACATTAAAAGAGCTCGTGATTTAAGGGATCACAGTGCAATAAAATAATCCAATTGTACGGTCATTTTAAATCTTTACCTAATTCTTATCCTTAAAACATAATATTATTATACCCATTTATGCTCAAAAAGAAAAAGTTTGTAATATCATTTAAAATAAAACTGTCAATTGATCATTTAAATATTTTAATAAGTCTACCAGGTCATTAACATTTTTGCATAAACCTTATCTGTTATTACGCCGATTGAGGATGGGATATAATTTTGATATTTTAATACCCCATCAAAATTTTAATATTTTATTTTCACGAAGTTAATTTGAACACATTGGTAAGTAGATAACATTTACATTGCATATAGATATTTTTCTATGTTTACTACAATCACCCCCCTCCCCCCCCCCCCCCCCCCCCTCCCCACCCCCCCCCCCCCAGCCCCCCCCCCCCCCCCCCCGCCACCCCCCCCCCCCCCCCCCCCCACCCCCCCCCCCCCGCCCCCTCCCACCACGCCCCCCCCCCCCACGCCCCGCCCTTTTGAAAACTTTAATGTGATGTACACCCCAAAATGTGGGGGACTGCCTTGTCCTTTGAGTTGTATTGTATGTCAGTGTGTGTGTGTGTGTGTGTGTGTGTGTGTGTGTGTGTGGGTGTGTGTGTGTGTGTGATCTTTACAACGAGAACAATTTCAGTGACCAAACAGCATTGCGTCAAAAAAATTCATTAAATAAATAAATGAAATACATAAATCTAATGTTTTTGTACTAATTTTTCATAAATAATACATTATCATTTATTTTATTTGTTCTTTCATATAACACAACTATAAGTATGTTCATTTTGCTTGGGAAATCTGTACCAGTTACAGTACATTGATAAACACAATAAGTATATGTTTTTGCCCTTTAATAGATTTTTCTTTGTAATGATTATATTGTGTTTTGTTCAAAACAAGTCGATTCAGTGAAATAACCTGATGATTCGTCTAAATTACAAAGAATTTTAGATTCAAGATTCAGGATTTTTATTTCGTCACATACACGATTATATAGTAGCATCATATAACCAAGCAGTGAAAATGTGAGTCAGGTCCGCTCGCTGGACAGTGCAAACAGTTCAATTATAGGAATACAACACAGAGGAAAATATACATACAGAAATATAGCTATGAAAGAGACGAATAAAAGTAAGACAATAAAAATGCTACAATTAAAATAGAAAAAAGTATACTAGAGAATATGACATAAAATAGAAAAAGTAAAATGTAGCATGACATAGTATGACATTGTAGTCTTAAATGATTAAGATAGCACAGGAATGTACAAGTAAGGCTGAGATGCTTAGTCATACCTAGGTGAGTGACACTGGTCACCGTTATGTCAATGTGCAGCGTAGAGAATGATGAATATCTTACCTGATTAAGTGAATATTAAGTGGAGACATGAAGATGTTAAGAGGCTGGTTTTGAGTTTTGCAGCGTTTGAGGTAAATGTCCTTATAATAAGTTGCTCAAGACAAACATCCACAGAGTTTTTTTTTTTTTTTTTTTTTTTTAACGCGAGCTACATCACCAATAAAATAAAAATGAACATAAAACGGAAATACACTTCAAATCTTAGTGCTTTAGCAGATAATCCGATTTAAATCCTAGGGGCATTATAAATTCACATAAATTCAACATAAATGCATGTTGGGTGCGACCTTAAGAGAATGTAATGAAGAGAATTCGAAATGGACGTCCTGCAGGTTAAAGTCCATAATGTAGCTCCAAGAGAATGAAATGAAAAATGTTCAGAATAGTTCTGTTTCACTGATCACTTCTGTAATAGATTTTCAGATTGAGGCTTTTTGTGTGTTTTTTTCTTTGTGTTGTGTCTTCACTTTTGATTTGTCTCTGACGTTGAATCCATTTATGTGCTATCTCTCAACTAGTTCGTTCTGTGAAGAAGACATTAGATCTAGGGTTTGCCATATCACGCTTTATATCGCGCACACATAAGGAAGTACTATGCGCACTCAGTTTTAAGCACGTCCGTCATTCGAGAAGCTCTGGAATGTTTGAATGAGCACATCTAGATTGTCGCCATCATTCGGAAAGTTCGCACTGTTTGATGGGGGGGGGAGTACAATTCACTTATCAAGATAATTCATGACTTCTTCGGATCCAGTACTCTCCATGGGTCACGTTTCATTGCCAATTATGTATCATCTTGAATTACTGCACACAATTGTTGCACCATCTGCCGCCTGACAAACGTCGTACAGCGCTCTTTGTTTGTGCGTCCTGATCATGCCACCCCCCCCCGCGCATTTATGAAACTCTCTGAAATTCTTAATGGTCATGGTAAACGGGGGTATTTATTCCCACAGAAAACATGCTGGAGAAATTATAACCAACTGATCGTTCCAAGTTCGGAATGTTTGAAATAATGTTTTTGTCGTAATATTTATAATATGAACTAAAACTGAGACTAGATGACATGTCCATTATTTACGACCATCATGCACGGCGTTGTTTGCAATATATTTAACAGTCTATGGCCAATGTTTTAACAGTCTTTTTCCGGGCCCTTGCTCTTGTATTTTTGTTTTCTTATTTGTGCGCAGCACCTCGCAACATTTGAACAGATCTGTCCGCTGACCGACTGTATTAAATCGAATACAAACTGCTCTTTTGTTTTTTCATAAATGTATGCTCCCGCTTTCTTGGGCCAACCTTAATAAAATGATGCACATAGTAATTGGACAAATAAAATTTATTAAATTGACAACTGAAAGTAAACAAAATTAGAAAAATAAGAATTAGAAAAATAATAATAATAATAATCCATAGGAATATCAAGTAAAGAGTAAAAAAAAAAAAATAAAATCAAATCTAAAATAAATGTCCATTAAAATAAACGCAAAGTAAAAATAAATAGAATATTAAATGAAAAAGTAAGATACACAACGTAATGAAAAAACAAACAAACCTAAAAATCAAAATGTAAAAAATGCTCTTGTAGTTTATCATCTCATGTAGAGCGCTGAAATGCACAAAGTTGCTTTGGCATAAAATAATGAACACTTTGACAAAGAGTAACTGTCTGTCGTGCCCCAATACATAAATTATAATAGCGAATTTAAAAAAATAGAGTAATAGAAATTTAACTAAATTGTAAATTGTAATAATAATAAATCCAAAAATATCATATTAATAATAAATAATATATAAACTAATAAAATAATCTAACTAATAATATAACATATATTAAAAATAAATAAAAACGTAATGAAAAAGAAACAGAACCATACAAATCGAAATGTAAAAAAGTTCCCTTTCAGAACCACGGGTCCATTTCTGAGAGACGTCGCGTCGGTGACCAATCTATTTCGTAGTGATAAACTACAACGAGTAAAGACAACGCATGGGAGTGGGAGTAGGTGAATTGATTGCATCCAGCTGACTCCTCTGATCACAGCATCGAGACCAAAGAAAGGCAGCAGGTGCAACACATACCAGCTTTTCGCTTTCATGGTTTCTGGAGGTGAGCGTTCGGCGGAGGAGTCATTGTTTCCCATTGCGGGAGGAATTATAGAACATCTCGGAGCTGCAGGCCAGGCCTCTGTTTTCCTCCAGGGGGGGCAGAGCTCCGTTTGGCCTCTGCCATTGATATGGGGCTCGTCCAGCGCGGCTGCCAGGCTAAGGGCGAGGTTTACTTCCAGCAGTAGCATGGGTGGGTGTTGAGGGCTACATTGGTGGCAAACCCCTCATGGGCGAACCAACTCTCGGGGGGGATCATCACTCACTCTCTAGTCGCGTCCCAACCAGTGTTGAGCACGCGCCAAAGGAACGTGCTGGGCGCCTCTTCAAAGAGCGTAATAACAGCGGTATCTTTTAGTGTCTCCTCCCCCGACACGACTGGATAATGGTCGATCAAAGCATTGGGACGGAGAGCTCTCTGGAGAGGAAGATTCGGGGCTGCGCTTTCGACCGCCTTCTAGCTCCAGTGGCGAGGCGCTTGAATTGGATCAGGCGGAAGATGTCCGGAGTTAGCGTTCCCGTGACGCTTACCGGGTGGGTTGGCTGGGACGATTGGTTTCTTGGGGTGGCTCGTGCTGGTTCTCAGCGCCACCCGCCTTGGGTGCCTTTCACTTCATTCCCGGAGGTGCATGAGGAGCTCCACCAGGTGATTGGACGGCACCTTTTTCCTACCGGAAACCGATCCGCTGGTTCCTCTCCATTTGGTGCATACTTACATAAAGTCTCTCTATATCTTCAATAATCTGTTTAGTAAAATGAGATTGAAATGATCCAAACATATAATGCAATGCAATCCAGTGCTGATTGAGAGATGAAGAAATAAACGCTACTCGAGAAGAGAAGATGTGAGATGTTTCTGGAGGCTTGTAGAAGAATCATTCCTCCGCTGAGGAACAGTGAAAGTAAAGCTTCTGGAAATAAAACATTCCCCTCAAAAGATCCTGATGATCAGATTTGAGACTTAAAAAAAAAAAAAAAAGATTGATGGAGAATCAAGTAAAGCTGAGCTGCTTCAGTCCAGTAAGTGTTTCATCTGGAAATATGACTACAGTTATTCCAACGTTTACTTGATAAAAAAAACAGATAAAATAAAAGGTCTTAACTATCATTCAGACCTGACAGAAGGCATGAAAAGTAGATTGTGTGTGCAACAGGGGTTAACACAGTTATGTCGGAGTCATCATTTATAGGCCTTAAAATGTGGACTTGTTCTAGGGGGTTAATAATACTTCTCTCTGACGTACACTAAACAGGCAGCTTTGAGTAATAACTTGACACTTTTCCTCAATCTAATCAATGAACGTTATAAAGAACAAATCGTACCATCAAACCTTTTTATGTCCGGTCATTAAAACGTGTCCCTCAAGCTCTTCGCAAATGTCGGGGCGTCCATGAGCTTCTCAAAAGTCCCGTGAGCTTCTCTGGCTGAGGTTCTCCTCCAGCTCCTGCATTTACAGCAGGTTTTCCTGAGGGAATGCAAACCCGCAGATCTCTCTCCCTACAGACCACAGAAAAACACATCAACTCAATTTAACACATTGAGAATAAATCAGAAATGTTTCTTGTGCAGCGCAAATCTGCTTATAAGAATGATTTTTCTGAAGATGCATGTGACACTGGAAGACTGCATAAGTAATGATGCTGAAAAACTTCAGCGCTTTGGATCACAGGAATAAATTACATTTAACTATAATATTCACATAGAAAACAGTTATTTTAAAATTATAATAATACTTCACAGATTTTTTACTCCGGCATTTCTTGAACAAATTAATGCAGTCCCTGGTGAGACAGAAGAGATTCATGAGACAAACAGTCAGTCACTGAAATGGGGGGCGTCTAAGTCCCTTCACCATCGCAATGACGACTCGTCAAAGTGAGTCCACAATCAAGCTGGATTGTCAGTCACTCCACATAAGAATCTCTGCATTGATGATGGCCCTGATGGGCATCTCTCTCTCGAGTCGTAATAAAAGCAAAGCATAGATAACTATTCACTTCACCAGTCCCTCTCGCTCCCTTGTCTGTTGTGGCTGTTAATGTGGGCAGCGGAGCTATACAGATTCGTCTCAGTCCATCTGTCACTTTCCCATATTTTTGTTTTGTTTGGAGTTGCATATTTCATGTCAGCTCAATTTATGTTTTTCTAAAATGCAATGGTTTTTTGAATCAAGGACAGGCTCTGAACCCATCACATACAGTTGAATATGATCATATCATGATGAAAGCTCAGAAGTTACAGAAAGATGTGACTGTAGGGTCATTTAACAATTTCAGACTCTAAACTTCAAAGAATAGTTCACCCACACAAAATTAATTATTGTTCATCATTTACTTATTGTAATGTGATTGCAATCCGCTATTATTTTCATTCTTTTGTGAAAGAGCGGATGTTAGGACAGGAATGGCCGAACTGCTCTTTTTTCCCACAAAAAAAAAAAAAGCTTAAAAATAAAATATAAAAAAAATCAAATTATTTTATTTTTTACCCTTTTTTTTTATATATTCTTTTTTTTTATTTTAAATACAATTCAAAAATAAAATACAATATAAAAATAAGTAAAAAATGACTAAATAAATACAAATATAAAATAAAAAAATAAAGTTAAATTACATAAAAAACACAATATTTATTACAAATTTTGGTTTTTAATAAAATGTAAAAAAATGTAAAAATATAAAAAAGTAAAAATAAAGTAAAAAAAATAAAAAAAAATACAATATAATTATTTATTTACTTTATTTTAACCTTTTTATTTTATTATTGATTTAAATGATTGTTTGTAAAACAAATAAAAAGCTAATATAAATAAAAAAACAAAACAACAAATAAGACTTTTCCAGTTGCACACCAGAAACATCTATCACAACACAATCCTCTTACTAAAACTAAATCAAATGATCACTTTTTTGTCTGTTCAAATCTGCATTTTTGACAGTGCGTTTTCCGTGTTCTGGCCAACTTCTTCCAAGGAAAAGGGGCCGTTTTCCAATACCATGTCTATTTTAGGCTCAAAATAATAAAAAAACACGCAACAAAAAACGGCATTAAACCAGCATTAATCAAACACCTTAGGCTGTATATTTTTAATTTGCATAAAGATATAATGCAGTGTTTATCTGTGTGTTGAAATGTCTGTGTGGCTCTGTAATAAAAGTGAGTGTTAACAAGCAATAGGAAAGTGTATTAATAAGGTCAACAGGGAAGTCAGTGTCGACTTTAAAATAATGCCAGTGAGTGAGGCTTGAATGATTGAATGACACTCCTGACAGTGATTTGTTAGACTGCACGCTTCCCAGCCGAAAGCCTCCTCACACCTTTCACAACAGCATTTTTCTAGTCTCTGATCATGAAGTCAAAGAGAGGTCAACAAAATGTAGCCAGTGTGTTGTATTTCAGATCCTTTTTGGTTGACCTCTGGTGCGGGTGAGAAATTACAGGGTCCGGCTGATAACAGCACCAGACAACACACATTTCACAACTATTCAACCTACACCAAAACCATCAAAATCCCTTCATGCATCTGGTGAAAACACAACCCCCAATGGAACATACTATTCCAGCGGCTGCAGTCCCTGCGTTTGCAACACACTGGTGCATTTCAGCGTGTTCCTCGGATAGTCTGGCATGCGATGAGGTCTCGTCGATACATTGATTTTTAAATATACTTGGGAGAGTTTGTTGAGAACCTTCGGGAGCAGAGGACACATTTAGCACCGTTGAGATAAGCCAGACAGATGCTGGATGCCCTGGAAGTGTGATGCCCGTTTTTCTGTGAACCACAAGGGTTTTAGACAGAGATGTTTGACAAGATCGTCCTCTCAAATGCACAGGAACGAGCGCAATCGAAGCGGTTACGGGGTTCAATTTTGAGGACCTCCCTCTTAAGTCGGTTGTCTTCCTTTTTCTTTCAGCAGAATAAAATCAATAAATAAAATAAAATAAATATATATATAAAAAAGTAACCATAAACAAAGACTTTTTGTGGATGAACTGTGCCTTTAACTGAAGTGAACTTGTTTCTTTGCAACACAGGGTTTTTTACGGAACTCCAAAACACTTTATTGTTAGTTTTAAATGTATTAAATTTCTTGCCTTCTTATCATAAATTAAATAAAAATTTATTAAATAAGAGGAATGACAAAAAAAGACTTGTGATTTCTTGGATGAACTATTTCCTTTAACACTCCTCACCTTCCTTTACGTCAGCAATAAAATAAAAATAAAACTTAAAATAATAAATAACAATAAAATTTCACATTTAAATTAAAATAAAATAAATCATACAAAAAAACAAAAATTAAATAAAAAAATATAATAAAAATAAAAAAATAGCTAAAATAAAAAATTAAAGAGCTTGTATTTTTGGATGAACGATTACTTAAACTGTCCCTCACCTTCTTATCAACCAATAAAATAAAATTCACTTTAATTAAACCTAAAATTAAATACAATATAAAACAAAAAATCAAATTAAATAAAAAAAATATAATAGGAAATTGCAAAAAAAAAATTAAGTAAGTGTAATAAATAAATGATAACATAAAATAAATAAAAATAAATTTTTTTGTGTGAACTATATCTTTTAAACTAAAAGTGAACCTGTGTTTCTAAGCACCACAAGGTTTTTATAGGCTAAGATTGTTGAAATAGATTTTTTACGATTTATTGCCTTCTTTCCATTAAATTAAATTAAATTTAATTAAATCTTAATTAATTAAATTACCTAAATCCAATAATATAATATAAGATTGAAGAAAGTTGGAGATTTTCTCAAAAAGATTGAGAAGTAAAACACCAAAAGGTTATGGGGTTTTTAATTGGATGTCCCAGTGCTGAACCTAACCTCGAAACACTCTTATTTTAGTTTTTTCAACTAGATTTCTTATCAGCGAAGCGTGAACTGCGAAAAATGCCACTTTTGTCTCATTTCAGCAAAATAATGTAAAACTCTTTAAAAATGCAAATTTTCCTAAATAGTCTAATACTGCAATATTAATTAGCAGAAGACTTGAAAAGGTTAGGCATGCACTTTTTTTGGTTTTTTCTCAACCTTGGACTGTGTCATTTTCTATTTTTACTGGTCCAGAATTCTTGCAACCCCACCATCATACCACACAAAATAAAGCTAAACACAGGACAAGGGTTGCGGTTTAAAATTATGAGTAGGAAACTTTACTGCAACCCTGACATTAGTAATTTTTTTAAAACAAACCAGCAATTAAAGCCATGGAGGTTCCACAAGACTTGAACAATGTTTTTCAAAATGTTAAGAATGTGCCCACTGCAACAAAAGGGAAAGTAGATATGCAAAATAACCAGTTCCCTAAAGTCCTCCTTCGATCCAAACAAGATCACTGAAGATGAACAGTTTCAAGCAAAGAAGTGCAAGCAAAATCGTTGCTTCTGCAATAATTTGTGGGTGAAATCCCATTTAATAACCAATCAGAATAACTCAACTGGCCCTCAAATCTAAAAGACTACTAACAAGCTATGGAACATTTCCACCACTATTGCCCAGGAAATCAAAAGTTTAACCAGTTCCCCAGTTCAAATGCCAATATGGTCGCCAGTCCCTGGAGGCAAGTTGTCACAACAGAACTTGAAATTAAGCAGTCTATGTTATTTACTATATGGTTAGAGAGTTTGGCTTGCATGTTAATATAAATTTATGCATATTAAACTGTTATTATAATAGTGAGATACAGTGTAACGTGTAACAAGTAACACCCTTAAAATAAAGTGTAATCCAAATATTGTTGACTTCCCTAATTTAGCAACGCAGCATACACAAACCCCTGCTAGAGAAACAACAAGCACGGACGAGACTGGGTGGTGACAACTTCCCCCGGTCTCCCATATCTAGCGGTGTGTTGGCAGATGACAGAGTTGTTTTAAATTCAAATCCATACCTGCTGGTTTGCTCGGTAGGGAACAGTTTGCAGGTACTGTAAACCCAGGTCCCGGTAAAGGCGTCTTTTTCACCTGGCTGCAGTTGTTCACCGCGTGGAGATCCGCCGCGCGACTGGGACGCACCAGAACCCAAAGAGCGCGCACAGAACAAAGCAAACACCGCCAACCATCCACAGCTCCGGTGCAATCTGTTTTGATTCTTGATCCGCTGTTAGATCCCTCGTCGTGGAAGTTGAATTCACCAGAAAGCAAACGCGCCGAATACCACCTCTCTATTTGGGAGTTAACAGACCCCTTAAAGTTTTCGCAGCAAACCATCGCGCCGTTTTTTTGACATTTGCTGGAGTTCCGCGAGCGATGCCGGCGCTGCAGCTGTCAAACCAGATCCTTCGCAGAGGAACTTCACTTCAGGAGGTGTTTTTTTTTTTTTTTTCTTTTTCCTGTTCAGCAGGGTTTGACCAAGAGAAAAGCGAGTTTATTACCCGCGGACAGCGTGCGCGATGCATCATCGAAGCGTTCTGAACGCGCTCTGTTTTTACAGAACGGGACGGTAATCAGATGCAGTGCAGCGCAGCGCATGGCTTGAATATTATCAGTCCGAATTGTTCACGGCCCTTGAATAATTTGGTAAATGTTTTCAAAAATGTGGATGTTCCAAAGTATGAGGGAGAGTTTTGGGAGGTCCCCCGTGACTCCCAAGAGGGTGTGTTTACACATAAAATTTAGGCAAAAATTTGTTTTAGGCTATATAACAGGTTTAAAAAGGATTTTCAGTCAAAAGTTAGATTACAAGTTATTAGAGTGCGTCTTTTTCAGAATAGCCGCTATAATGAAAGCGCTTTTGGGGGGTAAACCATAACACACAGCTTTGTTTCGAGGCGTTCAGAGTTTTCGAAATCGGTTTCTAGTGATGCTTAATAAAGTATGATAATTATGTATCAACTTTACTATTTAACAACTTACTTGATTTGCAGTTGAATAATGAATTTTTTTTTAAAAAACTTTAGTTTTTTTTACATTTTTTAGATCATTTATTTTTTTACTAACTTTTGCTACACCTGCAAAAATAAATAATAATAACTAATAACAGAATGTTCTTCTTTTTGTCTTTGTCTTCGATTACAAATATCTAAACTTAAATCAAATATATGTTAACTTGAGAAGCAAAATGATATAAGATAAGTCTGTGTTTTTCTGAAGAAAATGCATCAAAATTAGAGTAGAAAGTTTTTGCTTAAAGTACAGAGAAAAAAAATATCTGCCATCAGGGCAAGAAAAAACTAATCTTGTTTTTTCCCCTTTGAAATTAAGTGTTTTTTTCTGTATTATTCTTTTTTTTTTTCCTTCAGATAAAAAAAGACTGATTATCCTGTTTCATGTTTTAGCTTCTCAAGTAAATATGATCTTAAAGGATTTTATATATACTTACAGCTTACTGTGAAAAACAAGACAACCTAAAAAATGAGGGGAAAAAAATGTCTGTGCAGTGGTGATTACAAAGCAAAATAATTTGCATTAAATTTTTAAAAAGCAGGCCATCCCTATGAAGAGTAGTAATTTTTAGTTAGTTATTGAAGACTATGTAGTCATCGAAAGAATATGACGAAAAAAAGTTGAATTTCCACTGCAAGCCCAAATTTCTTGGTTATTCTCAGAGCTAAAATATTAATTGGCTGCCTAATTTCACATTTTATATGATGTTTGCAGCCCACTTTCTTTTTCAGTTTTTATTGGAAAATAAAAACCGTGCACTCCAATTTGCTTGTGGCCAACCGTTTAAAACACAAAAAACAAGCAGAAGCATCATATAAATAGTTTTCATTCAGGCTGGCTGAAATTTGCCGCTATGCCCCGAAAGATTAGGGTAACAAGAAATTAGATAGAGAATATGCCACCCACAATCCATGTTGTTTGCGAAGTGTTTAAAACCGTCAGAAGTTCTTAGCCGACTTATAATATTTTACACAAAGGCCCTATAACTAAAAAACAGCAATATCCCCTTGAAAGAAGACGAAAAAAAAAAAGTTAAACAAGATAAATTAATGCCAAAGGTTTCAGAGAGAGGGATGCATTTACGTTTATGTACAAGTTTTTTTTTTCCACACAGTTCTCTGTTTCTGCCAATATCACTACACTCATAGGCTTCTGGCTGACTCATATGTATATCACACAGTTATACATGGCACTAGGCCACCTTCGGAAGCCAAGCTGTCAATCAGCAGGAATTCTGTCTACAGAAAGCAAACTTTTTATTCTCATAAAACAGATGACTCTTAGAAACCGATCTGCCAAAGTGAAACAAGTTTGATGAGAGGGCACTCACTCGGAGCCATCCAAGCTAGGATGAAGTTTTGTTTCTCTTCACAGATTTGAGGAGAATGTAAGCACTACTCAGTGTCTCATCAGAATGCTCGGCAGTGAATGGGGTGCCCCGTCCGAATGAGAGTCCAACAGCTGATAAACCATACAATAATCCACGCACTCCGTCATCAGTTAACCATCTGAGAAACAAACTTGCATATTTGGTAAAGCCAAAACTTTTTTTAAACTTTAAACTGTTGCTTCTGGCCAAATAATGAGTCCCAATAATTCTACAAACAGTTCCCTCCGTGAAAATCACCTTGTTTGTCCCCTCTCACATCAAAAATCCCAGCCACATATTTGTTGTACGAGCTGCTTCTTAACGCCTGCTTGAATATGTGCAAGGATTTCTCTCATGATTCATAGCCAGAACACTATTCTTTCACTGGAGTGTAAAGTGTAAAGTTATTATGGGATTATGGACTCATATTTTTTAGATAAAAAACATCTTAATGCCTGGGATTTGTTTCTTAGCTTTTGTCTTCTTCCTAGATAAAAGCAATTGATGGACTGGAGTGGTGGGATTTTACTTGTGGATTAGTTGTGGATGTTTTTAATCAGCTGTTTTGGACTCCCTCGCTCTGACTTGCACCGTTCCCACTGCGAGAGCATCCATTTGATGAGACACTGATGTAGTGGCTAAGCATTTCCTCCAAAATCTGTTTAATGGAATCAAGAAAAACAAACTAAAAGAGCATTCAACAAGAGACTATATCTTTTCCCTTCCTCTAGAACAGATACTCCAGTGCAGCTGCTTCTTAATGGGACAGAAGCCTGTTTAGTTAAAGAATAGCAAAATTGGCCCCCTAAAAAAAATGCTTGTTATATAAATCTCATTTCTCTCTTTCCCCGGTTCACGTCAGTGTCGGCTTTACATGCTGCCTTCCCGCTGAACTTTCACTGTTTCCCTGCCAGGACACATTGTAGATTGCTATTTACTGCCCCACATGCCTTTTCCGAGACAAAACGGTTAATAATGAATCCAGTCCGGGAAAAAGTGAATCTTTCCCAAAAAAAAAAAAAAAACGTCACGTACACTTTGTCTGTCCATACAACCCTATGAAAAAAAACAAAATCATACGGAAAGATGCTTTATACGAGGCTTGGAAACTATTTCCACTGAATTCCGTTTGAAGAAAAGCCGTTGCTTGTTACAACCGCTTGCCCCATTTCATGAATTAAGTCAGCGCTATGTGCTGTATTTTTTGTGGCGTTCTTTTCAGCACAAAACTTCTTTTGTTTTATTTTCTCTCACTGAAAACTATGTGATGCCCCTGCTTGGCGAAATCCCCAGTCAAATCCTCCTCTCCGCATCTGACTGCTGCCAAACATAATTGACCTCCATACTGCCACATGCCCGGAGGACATTATTGAAACAGAATACTGGGTTAAATTATGAGACTGGACAAGAAGGACACAGAGCAGCTGACAGCGCACATTACGGTCAGACGGGTAAAACAGACTGATGATGCATTTCATAGGCCGCTGCAATAACAGATTCAATGAATGGAGAAACGCGGAGAAGGAGAGAGACTACACTAACCTGACCTGTTGTTACCTCAGGCGCCCAGAAGACCCTCAGAAGCTGAGATTTGGTAAATGAAGTAAGACTCAAGATCATGTTCACATCCGTTCCTGGTCACATTATATGCAGTCCTGATTTAACATTGGTGCGGGTGCCTGCTGTGGCCTATGGAAGCTTATTTTTTTCACCACAAAAAAAAAAAAAAAAAAAAAAAAAAAAATTTTATTGAGCCAACTGCAAAGAAGAGTCTGAATTTTGGGATGAAAAAAACACATGCAATTTGGTAAACTCAGCATTCTGAGAAAAAAAAAAAGTGAAGAATTCCGATAAAAAGTTTTTTGATTTTAAAAAGCGAAATCAAATTTATTTGAAAAAAAGTTACGTCTCAGAATTCAGGGAAAATAAATTCTAATTTTTGAGATGCAAACTCAAATTCTGAGAGAAACTTTAATCAAAATTTTGAAATGTAAAAAACAATGAGTTTATAACTTTTACGATTGTAAAGGGAAAAAAGTCAGAATTGTGAGATACAAAGTGAGAGAAAAAAAGCTTCTTAACTCAGTTTTGGAATCTCCTGTTTTGGTCATAGTTTTCAGTAACTACAGTGGGTTACTCTCTGTTTTATATAAGAAAAGTCTGTCCAGTATTGCTTTGGAACACAATCTGCGAGTTAAATCATCATTACAGACAGACCAGACCTCACGAAGGACTGAAGGTCAAGCTCTGGTTGAAAATCAATCTTGAAATGCTGTAAACATACAGCGAGGGAAAGATAGCGAAACTTAACTGATCATATACATGCAAAAATGTTTTTTTCAGTGAAGGCAACATTCGAGATACTGCAATATAATAGGCTACAGTTATTGCAAGATAAATACAGTGTTTTACTAGAAAACGAAGAAAAGAAATGAAGAAACATTTTGTTTTTGGACACACAGAATAAAAATTGTTGTCCCCAGAAGTCTGATACAACTTGTTTTGTTATTTTAGACAAGCTACCAGGATGTTTGAAAGTCTGACTTACAAAAAACATTAATTTATTCCAATGTTCCAGTGTTTTTTCAAATAACCCTTAGGAGACACAAAAGCAAAGGGATATCTAGAGAGTCAAGTTTGTCTGGGAAAAGTAAAGTAAAGCCTGGTCTTAAAGTTTTAAAAACACTGCAAATATGGAGGCTATATTCAGAACAGAAGGATTTTTAACAGCCATGTTTTTGCCTATAAAGCTGCTTTGAAATTATGTTACATGGTGAAATGCCAAATAACACCCAAAACCCTGAAACACTGAAAAAAAAAAAAAAAACAAAATAAAAAAAAAAAAAAACAAACATAAAAAAAAAAAAAAAATTGCCGACCACAAAAAAAAAAAACAAACAACCCCAAACAAAAAAAAACTTACCTTACTGGAGTTTGAGTCCTCTCTGCAGTTGCTGCTTTCCCTCCCAAAATGATTTCAATTCCTCTGAAGATTGAAATGGTATTGGTTTTTTGTGTTTGTTTACTAAATAGCTGTATGAGGAAAAAAAAACTTTAAACTCTTGGTGGAAATAACCCACGTTTCTCCAAAAACGCTTTTTATTGTTTGAATTTTTAATGGACTATAAATTATTTAAAGTTTCACCCTTATGTTGACTTAATTGTGCTAAAAAAAACCACAAAAAAACAAACAAAAAAATTAAGAATTTTGAGTTCTTTTATCCAGTATCCAACTGTTCTTCGAACGTTTGAAGTTGGTAAAATTAATCTATTTTTGTTTTCACAGTTTTGGGGGGGGGAAAAAAAAGTCTCCTTCTGCTCACCCACGGCTGATTAATTTGATCAAAAAAATACAGTACAAATTGGGGTGAAATATGACAATGTTTAAATAGCTGTTGTCCTACTGCATATCTGTTGAGACTGTAACTTTTTTTCTGTGACTAGCTGTGTATTTTCAGCATCCATTTACCTCCAGGTATTCATTGGTCACCAACCGGATCTTCAGAAATTCCTCTCTATTATGATTTGGCGCTTAGTAAAACATTTTTGGATAAACGTTTTTTTATGCTCAATATTTTTTTTTGGGTGGCCAAGGGGATGCTATTTTATGTTTACAACGGATTCTTAGGATGCATAGAAAGTTTTCAAAGAAAAACAGCCTTTTATTTGAAATAGCAAATCTTTTTGGTAACATTATAAATGTCTTTTTACGTCACTTTTTGATCAAATTTAATGTGCCTTCTGCTAAATAAAAGTATCCAATTTATTTACATAAAGTACTCAAATCAAGGACTTTTTTTAGTCACCGAACAAACACGGTACCTGCTACTTTAAACGAATATTTTTAAAGGTCCTCATTTTGTTTTTTTTATGGTTAACTCTAAAAGCAACAGGCCCTCCGGATTACTTGTAAACTCTTTAACAGAAGCCATGTATTTTTCAACACACAAACTCCTAATAAAAACCCTGAACCGCTGAACGGAGAGCCGTGTTCTAGAGGCTTCTAATTACAATACTGCCATCTATGTGTTCCTACCGTTATCTGCAAAGTGAGAAAAAAAATACATTGCCATTACCGACTTCAGGGGATACGAAAAAAAAAAACTGCACCTAAAAACAACCTGAAAATGCTTTTTTGGAAAGCCTTTAAGTTTTAATAAAGTAATCAGCAAAAGTCACACATTTGTTTATGATCTAAAGAACTCATGGATGGATAACATTAAATTTGGATTTTAAACTTCCCATACCATATCACTTTCCATTCTAATTTATAATTATTAACAAAAAAAAAAAAAAAAAAAAAAAAAAAAAACAAATACTGACAGAAGTGTGACATGAATTCAACTTAACAATAAACCTAATAAACTCCCATCCACACCAATTATAAACGTCATAACTGGTCATGTTGTCTTGTAATAACAACCCCAGACCAATCAAGAACCATTAGAGGTTTTTGAACACTTAAGAAAAGAGTGTCAACGCCCTGAATTATTAAAATACAAACTTCCAACAACAAAGCAGATGCTAACATTTAACGTTTTTATTTGCGATGAAAACAACATTCCAACACACAAATAAGGAGAAAAAAAAAAAAAATACATGCCCCAAATTTTTATTAATGAACACAACAGCAGCTGAAACAATTTCCCGTGCCTCATTCACAGGGCCGGGGGACCCGTGCAATACTTCCAGGCGCAGAGCATTGCGGGCCCGATCCCAACCTTGCAAAAGCCAGGGATTGCTGGAGTGTGCCGGGAAGCGTGAGACTCCTCACCTGTGACCGATTCAGTTTTTTTTGAATGGATTTGGCAAACCAAAAGCCCCCACAACTAAATCGAACGCTGAACTGGCAAAACCAGCAAAACTGAACCCAGGGACCCAGTCGCGCACAAGCAAGTGTGACCGTCAAGCTTCTGCTCCGCGAACGCTCGCATCTAGAAGACTTGAGTTTCGCACAAATTGCAGTTAGATCGCCATTGTAATTAAACTATACCTGCACTATAAGCCACTTTAATACTGCCCTGAACCAAGAGAGAGAGAAGAGTTTCACCCAGCGCACGAGCCCACGACAAACAGGGTTAACCCTAAAAAGAAAACCGCGCACACACACACATGACAACCCACCTTAAGCAGAGGACGCCCCTCAAGAAGTTCAAAGCACCAGGAGAGGAGGAGGGGAAAGCATGGCACCCAATCCAGTTTTGGCAATAGATTTGCCACAACGCAATATTTCTTGTTTAGTGGCAACTATGCAAAACGAGCCCCAGAAAGCAACTGCCTGAAATAAAAGAATGGGGAAACAGTGGGGTTTTGCCCAGACCCTTATGCCAGAAGGGCACTTAGAGCAGTTAAAGGTTGCCAGTTCCCTATTCACATATGCCACTAAAATGACACCTTAGCATAGCAGTAGTTTCACCGTCGCCCGCTCACGTTGATTCATGTCAAAGTAGAGCTTGAAGTGCCTCCACTGCAGTAGTTTTACAGAAACTACTGCACTGTAAATCACTGTGGCACTACGCTGGACCAGCGCAGATCCACCATCCTGGCACAGGGATTGCATGTGCACTGATGTGGACCCCTGTGTAAGGTGAAACGGAGCTGGTCCATGGTTCTCCCTTCCGAAGAGGCGGGAAAACAGGGTATGTTATTTAACACGCCTTTTTTCCATTTAGCGTCATGAAAAATAGTTCGGTTTTGTCCTAACCACAGGTTCACAATGAACAGCTCACAGGATTTTAACCCAAAAATTTATAAATTAGGTTAAATAAATAAAAATAGCTCTTTCGTTCCATGTTCGATGTTGGCGAATGCGCCCCATTGGCCACGGGCCCACAATCCGAAAAATCTACCAAACCGACTCATATTTAAAACTAACCTAAAACAGGCGTAAGTGCAAAAAACACGGCGTTTCACGACGCCTGCGCCAACTCCGGCGAAACGCACGCGCGCAGCACACGCCCTTGCCCCCAAATATTTGCAACCCAATAATGGCTGTCCCTGGTCCGCCAATTAAGTTTTTGTGGTTAGAGAAAACAAACTAATAAACAAGGGCAAGATCGAGTGGTTCATTGACTCTGGCTTGTTTGGTTTTTTTGAGTTTGAACTTGCAAAAGCTTTAGTCCCCGGATAAAAAAAAATAAATTGCCGCTACACCTTGTCTCCGAAACGGCGGTGAAGTGCGTCCGAACGCACGCTTTAAAAACACCCGTTCGACACAACACCAGCCCCAGACGTGCTTTAGGCGGAATTTGGGTTTTTGAACCGCCGGCACCTATCATTTTTACCCAAAAAAGTCACGAACAGCGCCAAAGCCCCTTTTTGTTGGCACAGAACGCTTTGAAATTCTTATTCTAAACGTGACCGGCCCATTTTCGTTTTCCACCCGCACGCCCGTTTCGCATGCGTCCAGAAACGCCATAATATTTCCGATATTTGCGGAAAACCACGAGCTCGGTTATTATGTGGGGTCACTGGTGAGGCTATGAAAACGCAGCAACCGAAATCCCCAAGTTATAAAGAGTGGTAGTGTCCGGGTGTAAACGTTTGACTCACTTCAAACACGCTCGAACGTTCCCTACTGCCTAGCAATGTTGCTAGCACAGCAGCGCTCGGCCTGCAGCCTGCCCCATGTGCTGTCAGCTTTTGTATTCTTGCTGGCAGCCCCCGAGCTCAACCCACAGAGTTCACAAAGCACAGCGAACGACTGCGATTGGACCGCACGCCGCGTCGGGGGCCTGGAAAGTTATCGAGGAGCGGTTCGGAAACGCATTGTAAGCGCTCGAGGAGTGTAAACGGTAACTGAGCGAGCGCTCGATTGGCACCGCAGCAGCTCGCGCACGCTTTTTAAAATCTCCCTCATTTCTGGAACTATGGTGGGCTTGACCAACGCGCCTTCACTACAGTGTTTTACCCCGAACTGCTGCTCTGGGTCGCTCGCCCCGCTAGCCTTGTGGTGCAAATAAACGTGAACACGCGTTTTTAGACATTACACGACTTCGCGAAAGTGAGAACGGGCGAAAAAGGCACAACAGGTTTCATGTCAATAACACGGCGGCGCGTGGTAAGACATGGTTTGAGAATCCACCATCTTCAATCACTTGGCACACTTACCGTTTCACTGTCAACGCTCCGGGCAAATCGACGAAACTAAACGGTAAACTTCAAGCGCCTGGTAGAAACGCGCCGCATCCGCGCACGCTGTGGGTAGCGTTACAAACCGTAGTAAAATTGCGAAGTGGCGCGAACGCGCTCAGCTTTTAACCATGTGGTGAATGAAGGGCGGTCCCCGTGAACGTAAATATCCACAACCCCAAATCCTCCATTAGCATGAAAAAACTACTTCCGATCTTTACCGTCCGTGCGCCATCCAGCACGAGCTACTACAGCGAACAGCGATCACAGCTGTAAACAACATGTGGGTCAAGATCTCGTGTCCACAGCCTTTAGATCTCGCATAAACTGAAGAAGCGTCTCTGTTTTAAGACCGTAAGGACGTTTTTGAAAAGTGCAAAATTAATATTCGGGGAATTATTAAAATAAGATAAATGCACTTTGCATTGTTTTATTTAAATCAACCATTTATCAGAATTTGTGCATAATCATGCATATTCAATTTTTTGATTTTTGCGTTAAAGTTTTTAATCTGCTTTTGTCTCAATGTTGAACATCGATGCATGCTATAGTTTGATTTGTTTTAGGCTGCTGTATTATAGGTGACGATCTTTTTGTGTGTGTGGTTCATTTTATTATTGTATTATTTATATTATATCAATATTGTGTTATCTCAAACAGATTAAAACGGGTTTTCCCGATTGCGAATTACAAAATGATATAAAACTCTTTTGTGTTCACACATTTGTTAGATCCATTCTGAAACCCGTTTACAGAAAGTTAGCAGTTTAGAAAAGGTTAATTGTAACCACGTACAGTTTTAGTCATTGTCTGTTGGTTTGTTTGTTATAAATGCTAATACTGTTTTAGTATTATATTCTTTTACCTGTTTTTGTTAATTTAAAAAAAGTGTAAAAAAAAAAAAAAACTTTTTTTTTTAAATAAAAACTATAAAGTCATGATCTGCACACTGTGTAAATGATTTTCAAAGTTGCTCATGTAGAACTTTATGAGGAAAAAAAATTTTCTAAAAAGTATAAAATAATTTTTCACTTTTAATTCAGTGTTACTTGCTTTTTTATTTACTGACAATTTCTGATTGAAATTGTTTGAAAACCCATGTGAACTTCTTATTCTATTTATTTTCTAGAAAAAAAGTGTTTTTTCACATATATTTTTGTTAGTATTTTTTTGAACTGTACACAGTTAACCCGTTTGCGGGTTTATGCTACTTTAATCCTGAATAAAATATAAAAGGGTACTCAAAATATTATTATATTTACTTTGGGTTGTACAGTCTTGATTTATTAGGATTTATTATCTTCAGGCAAATAATTCAGCTAATGGCAAAAACACAACTATTCGATTTGATTACTAATGGTTAAATGCACAAAGTGTTTGAAATCAGGAAAAGGTGTGAATCAGGGATTAGATAAGGAGCAAAAAAGCTTGAGGTTCTCCGCCAGTGGAATGTGTTCCTGCTGTATTTTGGCACCCCCTCTTTTAAAAGGGCAGTTGCTGCGGCTCCTCCTTCCAGGGGCCCGATAGGGGGGTTTTCTGTTAGAAAAGCAGCACTGGGATGTCTTACTGCTGATCTGGGTCACGCCGGCTCACCTTTCACCTCCAGGGCCATTGATGGTAAAATCCCACATGAGAAGAAGAAAAGACACACACACAGAAAAGAGAGAGAGAGGTACAGGAGAAGCAAGAAACCTCCAGCCAGATAAACCTGAAATAAAATACATAAATAATGAAAAATGCAAAAAGAAAAGGTTTTAGAACAACTAGTTATATTTAAAACGCATTAGTAAAATTAGATTTTTTAAAGTTTTGGTATAACTAAAATAACTACAAAAAAATTAACTAAAATATGTAAAGAATATTTTTTAAAAAAAAATGAAAAAGGGAATGTTTTTGAAAAAAATGTAACATATTTTTTTAAATATATTATATTTAATTTTTGGGTAAAACTAAAATATATGCTAGTTAATTTAAATTAGTTTAAAAATACATAAAAAGGGAAGGTTTTAGAAAAATAGTTATATTTATAACTTAGGCATAGAACTTTATAAGTTTAGGTAACTAAAAATATAGTTAACTAAAAATAAACTAAAATTGATTATTAAACTAAAAGGGCAACATTGTTTTCTTTTGTTTTTTTGTTATTTCTTTACAAATACTGACAGATTCCCTTTGTTACTCCTTTTAAGTCACTTTCGTTAAAAGCTTTTGATAAAAGCATGAAAATTAAAATCTTTACATCTCTAAATGTTATTTTTTATACTGCTGTTTATGAACAAATCTGTGCAACCAAAAAAATCATATACGAGCATACAGGATATTTTTAAATTTTTAGAACATTTTGGGTTTAAAATACAATGACAAACTATAAACAAAACTGTAAGAAAAAAAGAGGATAGTTCATCTGATATTTGACAGTAATTGTATAACTTTTGCTGGTGAGAGGGTCCCACAATTTATGATTGCACAAATACGATATTATTTTTCTTTGGTTTGGGTTTGTTGTTTGTAAAAGCAACATCTGTTGAGAACTGAAAAAAGCAGAAGTGAAAGCAGGGTTATATAAATTTAATTGTTGACTTTACACATAACCGGGGCTTGTTGTTACACTTTTTATACGACTTTTTCTCATTTGAAAGTCACTTTCTGTATGTCCACGAATTTTCAAGTTTTAACGTCTGTACTACAAAAAATCTGACTATTCTATGCCTAGGAAAAAGGTTACACTCACACACCATACACTCCCCAATATGTATTTTGTGAAACAATATATATATTTTTTTTTGCCTTCATTGTATATGGCAATCAATTTCAGTCTGAATGCCTGAAGTGTGTTTGTTTGCTGTTTATATGATGCTTTTGCTAAAGGACAGGCTTCTCTTCTTGTATGCATTCAACTTTTAAAATGCTGTTTATTTATTTTGTATTAATTTTAAAAAGTACTATTTTATTATTGCTATTTAGTTATTCATTTGGTTAGTTTTATCTAATTTATTGACTCATTTTCGTTAGGATTAGGGGTTTCCTACACAAAAGGAAAAAGAAGAAGAATTGAATTAGGTGCAATCAAAGAATAATTTACTTTTATCAGCTTATTGGCATAAAAAATATAAGATTTAGTAATAATAATAAAAAAAAACCATATGTCAGTGTATTGTTTTAACTTGTTAACCAATTGATATTAATACTGAAACTTTATTTTGAAAGCACAATTGTCCCAACAAACCTTCCCATTTTCTAATTAGATGTTAAACCAACATACAAAAAAATTAAAGAGAAAATAAGCATTTGATTCAAAACCTTAACTTTTGTGACAATTGCATCAGTTTTAGAAATTGAGAAATGGCTTAACATTGGAAAATCAAGACACAAGAAATACAGAATAAACACTTTTTACATTTTATATGCTTGTATTCAATCTAACAGTTTAAAGGGTTTATATCTTATTCAATTTATTTCTTATAAGTTTTTTTCCGCCTTTTTTTCTTTCTTTATCTTTTATTTTATAAACAATTTTAAAGCTTGAACTATGCATGGTATAAAAAAACTTAAAATTAAAAATTAGAAATATGAAAAATCCTGTTTTCAAGTAATGCATTTTTTGGGGTTTGAACATCAAATTAAATAACAAAAGGGTTTTTCCATCTGGAATATAGTTCTCCAATCTAAAATTCCTTTTTTCCTTTAATTTCTCCACATAAGCAGGTTACACCATAATACAGATACACACGATTGAAACAGGACGAATATGGCTTATAACCCTAACATGTGAATTAATTCCATTTCTCTTTCAAAAACAGGTCATGCGCAAAGGGAAAACAGAACAAGTAACTCGGTAAGTAAAGGAAAACAAAGTATATAATAGGATCGATGATGCAAATTATGCATGAGCAGCATTCTACATTAAATAAAAGGGAAGGAGAAAAAAAATACTAACAAAAGTACCTACATTCTACAAAATAATCAGCAACTCTAAACCAAAAAAACAACAACCAAAAAAGGGCAGTAAATAATAATATAACAACATAATGTAGAAAATAACAGTTAAATAATAGGCCTAAATAGAAGGCCATAATTTCCAATAGATTCATTAACAATCAATGCAATGATCAATGTGATTTTTTTCAGTGCATAAGTCAAGTAAAAACAATTACAATAACTTTTATATTTCTTAAAATGTTAAAATATATTCTCCTCCTCATAGTTAATATGCAAAGTCAGCTGTAAAGAAAATAGTATTTTAATATCCCAAAAAGTACACTGTGACTCATCATGCAGCAGAACACGTCAAACTGAATCAGCCAATGGCGTGAGAGCAGGGCGGGACTGTGTGCAGTTCCGCGGGTTTTGACACTGGAGTGCAACAATAGGACATTTCACTTTTAAGAGCACATACCTGCTGACACCAGTGATGGGAAGCATGTTTTATTTTCACATGATATTAAAGAAATAGTTGGCTATGATTCATTTATCCCGCAAGTGAAAAGGGTCTAAGTATTATATACTAAGTAGTATTTGGTTGGTCAGTGATCAATAAGCGGGCCCTTTATTATGAGGCGACCCGCTCCATGTAAAATAAAAGCTTTATCTCATTGAGTGACTGGAAACTTGTTTCCACCCGGATGAAAAAATTATAATAAGGTAATCGTGATTTCTAATCTCACGTTCTGCAGTTCTACAAAAAAGAAAAAAAAGAAAGAAAAAATTTTTTTTAATTGTTGTAGGAACTGACGTTACATTTTCACACACCTAAAAAATGCTGAACAAAATGAACTGACCTTTTTTTCCGTAGGCAATTCTGACTCTATATCTCACAGTTCTGTTTTCTTCTTTTTCTTCTTCTTTTTCTTCTTCTTGTTATTATTATTATTGTATTATTTATTATTTATTTATTTATTTATTTTGCAAGTCTGATGGGAAAAAAAGTCAGATTTGTAATATATAAAGTCAAAATTTCCGAAATATAAACTCAGAACCCCAAATATAAAGTCAAAATTTCCGAAAATAAACTTCTCAGAAATTTCTCAAAATTCCAAAATTTTAAAATCAGAATTCGAAAAAAAACTTCTAGAAATTCCAAAATTAAATTTCAGAATTCTAAAAATATAAACTCAGAAATCCCAAAATATAAAATCAAATTCTGAAATTTTTTACCTTAAAAATAGTAAGCCATAAACTCGCAATTCTGAGTGAAAAGGAGAATTGTGAAATAAAAGTCAACTGCGAAATATAAACTTAAAATGAAACAAAATTTGTGACTTTACGTTTTTTAGTCAGTGTAAGAAAAAACAAACATACAAAAATAAATAAAAAATACAATAAAAAAGAGAAAGAAATAAAGATTTTTGAGATGTACCTCAGAATTCAAAGGGGAAAAAAAAGCCAGATTTCTGATTGATACCTCGAATTCAGATTTTTTCCCCACCCAGCTCACTGGAAATACGTGGAAATGTGTATTGCGTGCCTTACTGCACGTTTCGCGGCAAGCTCGAGTGTTTCGCAAAAAACGCGGTTCAACACGTGCCCGTGGCCATGTTTTTTATTACGTCAGTACAGGCAGTTTTGCAGCGTTTTTCCATTGCTTCAGTTGTGTATGAGGCAGTTCAGAACGCAAGTCTCCGGGGAGTGTCGTTAAAATCGTGCTCTATCTACGTGCTGAAAAAGAACTTCCCCATACACCCAAAAATTCCTGGTATTTTAACGAATGCAAAGGTGATTTAAAAACACAAACACATTGTATAACATAATATTGTGCAAGCAATTTTGAGAAAATTCGGATTATGATTTTACGAATATACTCCACTATGCTCAGTTTATTTTCTGTTATTGGTGTCATTTATGATTTTTTGATTCAAATAAATTTCAACTAAAGACTTCGTCGCTTGAAAATCACTGCATCACTTTATTGTATTATATTATTATTATTTTTATCTAGTTGGGGAAACAAGCTCCATGGTTTAAGACCTAAATCAGTTTTGGTTTAATTCAAAGTAACAGTCTACAAATTAAGCAAAGTAGATTAAATTACATGAGATACTGTATACAGAGAAATGCAAGAAGAAACCCCAATTAACCTGTGACAAAGCTAGGCGATCATGGGTTATGAATATTAGAGAAGAAAGAAATCACATTTATCCCAAACAAAATACAAGTTTTACATGAACACAACCAAAAGGCACATGAAAACAAATAAACAAACTGCATATATATTTAATAATCAGCCTAGTCATTAATAACTTTGGGATGTTTTTAGGCCTGTGGAGGTTGTGGTAATAAAATGCCACTATATGATCTTTTTTTTTTTTGACATCTTGTATGATGAACTATATTTTGGTGCTTGCGGTTAAACACAGAATTCCAAAGTAGAATTCGATTGGGTGTGTGAAATCAGCTGTAACCACTGAGATAAATGAATAAATATCTGTTCAGAGAGGAAAAAAGACAGAATTGTGAATCCCAAACTCCAGAATTCCAAGAATAAAAGTCAGATTTTGTTATAAACTCCAAAATTTTAAAAAAAATTCAGAATTGTGAGATATAAGCTCAGAATGACCAGAATGAAATTCAGAGTTTTGATATATAAACCAGAATTTTGAGGGGGAAAAGTCTGAAATTTACAAGAAAAAAGGCAGAATTTTGCATATAAACTCAATTATTAGGAAAAAAAAAATGAATTGTGTTATGTAAAATTATTTAGCTAAGAGAATAAAAATAAAATTTTTGATTAAAAGGTTTAAAAACGTTTTTATTTTTTTTATCCCCTGTTGGAATGGGCTTCCACATTGGACAGTTATTTGTTTACAAAGTATTAATTTTTTAATGTGTAAGACTGTAATAAACAGACTGTTTAGCTTCATCCTCACAACTGCACCTATTTGAATCTGTTGTATTTTACATTTATATTTCAGATGTTCAAAGCTGTCTGGTGTACAAACCAAACCCCGTAACAAGGGCCGGCCCACTTTCTTCACAGACATCTCGGTTTCCCCTGAATGTGTCCACCATGAACTCCCCTGTCCGCTGCTTCATCTTGCCTCATATAGCTCAATCACCCCCCAGCAGAATTGTGCTCACACAACGAGGTTAAAGTGATTTAATACCCCACCATGAGGGGGAGTGTAATGCGCATGCGCTGCCAGCAGAGGGCGCTCCGCTCATTCCAGACTCTCCCGCGTCTGAATCGCGATGCCACACACCGAGCGCAACATGTGCGGGCTAGAAATATTGTGGATGTGCCAGTTTCGCTGGAGCGTCAGAAGAATAAGATCAGGAGAGAGGGGAGAGAGGGAAAGGGCATTTAATACCTCACACGGCATCCTGAAGCGTGTAGATGCGACCCTTTCACTAATGGATGGAATGTGTCTGGTATTGATACCTAAAATGGACTTTTGGGGTGCATATAATACGCAGTTTTTGCGTGCATGAGATATGCATCTACCCAACCCTAATCCACCCATCGCGTAGTAGCATGGTCAAGACAAATCCATTTTTTTTCGTATTAATACCACGAGTTTCGTTTTTATTTGACTTACTATTTATAAGCACTTTCATGAGATCGGGTTGTTGTGGTTTGGTCAACAGTCCAACAAACCACTCTATCTGACAAACATAAAAACAAACCATTTTATAATGTTTTGGTTGTCTTATTGAGCCAAAATATCTATCTATCTATCTATCTATCTATCTATCTATCTATCTATCTATCATCTACTATCATCTATCTATTTTTATCACTTCTATCTATCTATCTATCTATCTATCTATCATACCTATAGTCTAAAGTTATAGAATAAAACCACACAGGATTTTGTTCAGGTGTCTTTATGTAACATGACCACATATCTAAATTTACTGGAGACCAAAAAGCCCTTTATCCCTTTCTAACTGAAGACCTTCAGTGAATATCACACACACACACACACACCACACACACAGAGAGAGAGAGAGATCAAAGGGTCTTCCATTGACTTGCCTACAGTCAGAAAAGAGTTCAAAAACCCGGACCTGCCCAACTATTCGAGTCAGAAACCCCCTTTCATGCCTTTTTAATCTGGATCAAGCAAGTCAGACGTTAGTAGACAAACTAAAGGTGTTTTCCAGGTTGAGCATGACACACGTGTCGTTCTCTTTACTGGTTCTTTTTTAAATGTGATGGTCAGCAAGTATGCAAAGCAGTTTATGCATTGGAATATACGCTTGCTTTATACGATGCAACAAATATGTTGCATTGTATTTATAGCTATTTTGCATGATAAATCCAATAGTTTTAAACATGCTATTGCCACACGGTCCCTTGTAGAGTTAAAAATCTCAGTTAATGTTAACATTTACTAATACATTCCTGTTGAAATATCTATTAATATTTTTAAATAAACTTGGGGCTAACATGAACTAAAACCCTGAACAGCTGAATTTGTAATACTTTTTATTGGTATGACATTAACAAAGATTAATAAATACTATAACAAAAGTATTGAATGTAAACAATGGCAAGTTGAGCGAATGGGATTGTGTGAATACTGATATTTTGGCAAAAGTAGATTGTCATCTGGGATTTTAAAAAAGGGGTTCTCTGTTTTATGTAAATAATGCAACTATTTACAATTTAATATAGTTTTGCATGTAATCAGACCATATCCATACGTAATTTTCATATGATACATAGCAATCCAACACGTAAAGCAGCTTTTGATATGTATTGTAAAAAAAGCTTATTAAAAAAAACCCCGTAGCCTCCTACTATACACAGTGTACACTCTACGTAAATAGTAAGAGTATGCAATGCAACTGTCAGTGTAAGCCACAATTCCTTTTAATTTATCCCCAAAATAAGCATTGCTTTAAATTAATTCACACTTTGGTATCACTGAAAGCTGAGAATTAAGCTGGAACCACAGTCCATTGTCTCCTGCAAATGAAACAGTGTTACGGCTTCGCGTTTTATCTACAAAGAATGTAAAACCAAGGACAAAATTACAAGCCTGCGAGACGGCAGATGATAAAGTGGCCTGATAACGGTGTGCTTAGGTAAACCATCTGAAATGAGAAGCAACAGCAACAGTTTAAATTTAGGAATATGCGGTAAATGCTCTTTTCATCGTAATCCTCAGCTCATTTGCATTTTAATTTTGTGGCTTTCCTCAGCCTCGAAGCCAAATCCCGTTCTGTACTGGGAATGAGGCTGTGTTTTCTCAAAGACAGATTCAAGCAGCCTCTTCCAGGCACGTTTAATGACAATGAGTTTGCGATCGCTTTCACAGGAAAAATCAGAAATCCCCTTTACTTCATCATAGCGCTTATGAAGTCAAATAGACCTTAATTGGAACAAAATGGATTTCATGAATTACAAGACTGAAGTCTTGACTGCTTATTTGTGCAGTTGGCATCTCTAAATGCTTTATGTAAATTCATTAAAAGTCAAACTTTTTAAAAATGGCTTGAATATAATCTTGACAAATGCTAAGTACAAAGGGCTTAAGCTTATTTCTATGATGTATTTAAAACGGATTTTTTAACACGAGTAGGAGAAGCATGTTCATGTAATTCACCAATCACATGGCCAGAATAAGCATTTTATTTTATTTTGTGTATCGGCACCAAAAAGTAGGGATAAAATCATAAATAACATCTGCGATCTTCCTTTTTTTTAACCATTGTCTCAATCCTTCAACTGTTACAGTACTTCATATGCAAGGTTATGTGGGTTTTATATAGTAACTATATATTTATTTATTGATTTTTTTTTATTTCAAGCCAGAGGGCGCTCTCGAGCAGAAGTCCAAAATGGACTCATATAAGTTATAACATAGGACTTAAGTCAGAGAAACTCTAATGTGACAAAGACATCCATTTATCGCTGTAGCTGAGCTGAATATAAGCAGAAACATTGGGCTACCATCAAAAGTAGGTAATCTAAATTGTCTTTCTAGTACTTGCCTAGTTACTGTTGTTTTTTTCATGTGGATTATGTGACCGCTGAGCCCGGCTTGACCCAAACATGCTTTTATACTGTCCACTACTGTCCTGATGATTTGATGATGGTGTTGTGTGTGTGTTGTGTGTGGGGTGGTATGGCCGCAGTTATAATGCTTTTCTTATCGTTATGGGTTTTTAACACTGCTTATGATGACATAAATAAAACTTATGCTCTAATTATGGTTGTGTATTCAGCAGGATTAGTTGTGTTGGCCTATTTTGATAACAGATCATTTTAGGCTCACATGATTTTCTCTGGGCCTTCCTAGATTGTGATTTCTGCCATTCTGTACACAAAAGAAAGAGAACCTTTATGCTCACTATTCTCACACCTCTAAGGCCTCGTTCACACAGCAGCAGAATACGGTTGTCATTCAGTCTGATTTGAGTCCTTATCGGTTACGTTCACATACAGACAGTTATTATAGGCGTGATTCTGACTGGACCACCTTTACATTTTCGGACTCACAACGATTCGAAATGAACTCATAGCTCCGTAACATTTTAGGACTCCAACAGCAGCTGAATTGACTCACAGCCGTAATTTTTACGGACTCACATCAGACGGTTCTGAAATGTGAATCACACACGTAAATTTTTCAGGACTCACAAACCGCATTCTGAAATTGAACTCAGACCCTAAATTTTCAGGACTCACCAACGCATTCTGAAATTGAACTCAACCCGTAAATTTTCAGGACTCACAAACACATTCTGAAATCGAACTCACACCCGTAAATTTTCAGGACTCAAATCGCATTTGTAAATGAACTCAGACCCGTAAATTTTCAGGACTCAAAACCATTCTGAAACCAAACTCACACCCGTAAATTTTAGGACTCACAGACCCATTCTGAAACTGAACTCAGACCTCTAAATTTTCAGGACTCACAAACCGCATTCTGAAACAACTCAGACCCGTAAATTTTCAGGACTCACAAACGCATTCTGAAATCGAACTCAGACCTGTAAATTTTCAGGACTCACAAATGCATTTTGTAACCGAACTCACACCCGTAAATTTTCAGGACTAAAAATCGCATTCTGGAAATTGAACTCACACCAGAAATTTTCAGGATCACAAACATTCTGAAATTGGAACTTCACACCGTAAAATTTTCAGGGACTCACACACGATTCTGGAAATTGGAACTCGAAATCTCGAAATTTTAGACTCACAACCGCATTTCTCCTGAAATTGAACTCAGACCTCAGAATTTTCAGGACTCACAAACGCATTCTGTAACCAAACTCAGACCCTTGAATTTTCAGGACTCACAAACGCATTCCTGAAACCAAACTCACACCCAGAAATTTTCAGGACTGACAAACTATTCTGAAATTGAACTCACACCCGTGAATACCCTCAGGACTCACAAAATCCATTCTGAAATTGAACTTCACACCTCAGAATCTCTTTCAGGACTCACAACCGCATTCTGGAAATTGAACTCACACCCTCAGAATTTTCAGGACTCACAAATCCACATTCTGAAATCAAACTCAGACCTGTAAATTTTCAGGACTCACAAATGCATTTTGTAACCGAACTCACACCCGTAAATTTTCAGGACTCAAAATCTCATTTTGTAACTGAACTCAGACCCGTAAATTTTCAGGACTCACAAACGCATTCTGTAACCGAACTCACACCTGTAAATTTTCAGGACTCACAAACGCATTCTGAAACCGAACTCACACCCGTAAATTTTCAGGACTCACAACCACATTCTGAAATCTAACTCACACCCGTAAATTTTCAGGACTCACAAACGCATTCTGAAACCAAACTCACACCCGTAAATTTTCAGGACTCACAACCACATTCTGAAATCAAACTCACACCCGTAAATTTTCAGGACTCACAACCACATTCTGTAACCGAACTCACACCCGTAAATTTTCAGGACTCAAAATCTCATTTTGTAACTGAACTCACACACGTAAATTTTCAGGACTCACAACCACATTCTGTAACCAAACTCACACCCGTAAATTTTCAGGACTCACAACCACATTCTGTAACCGAACTCACACCCGTAAATTTTCAGGACTCACAAATGCATTCTGAAACCGAACTCACACCCTTAAATTTTCAGGACTCACAAACGCATTCTGAAATCAAACTCACAGCCATAAGTTTGCAGGACTCACAAATGCATTCTGTAACCGAACTCACACCTGTAAATTTTCAGGACTCACAACTGCATTATGAAATCAAACTCACACCCATACAATTTCAGGACTCAAAACCGCATTATGAAATCAAACCCACAGCCATAAATTCTACATCTCCATCTTTGATATTATTTTGGTACAGCCAACAGAAATAAACTAAAATGCACACAATATGGTTTTAATAAAGTTTTAAACTGAAATCAATATAAAATGTAATCCAGGCTACTTTGCATATGGATTATTTCGCAATCATGGACAGCTGACTAGTGATGGGAGAAACAAAGCTTTGACCTTTGAATCAACTGAACCAATTGCTTCGCAAAAAAATTATTCACTTTTTCGAAGCACTCAAAACGCCACACGACGGTGACGCCTGCTGGTCAAAATAGTGTAAATGCAATGAAAACTCAACTCAAACAGGCATAAAAACACCTTTTACAAACCAACTGCAAATGTTTTATTGAAAGTGTAATTATTAAATGCAATTTACAAAACAAAAAATATCATTAAAGTGTGTCTGTATAATTATTGTGCTATTTTATTACTTTGTAGGGCTTGTTATGTGAGTTTTATAGAGAACTTGGTTAATCAGGCCAATAACTAAGTCTAAGCCTACAACTCCTCTTTTATGTTATACAAATGTGTTATAGAAATGTGTTATTGAAACAAATGTATAAAATTGGCAGGTTGAAAAGCACTCCGAATCACTGGTTCAGAATATTTGCAAAGTTTTCGCAGCTTCACGAAGCAGTGCTTCCAAAGCACCCTTACTTGAATTCTACTGTTTCTTATTATTCATTTTCTTTGTTTATAGCATAAAAACAATGGTATGTGAAGAACCCTCAAGACACAAAGCTAGCGTTTCATTAAGCCTATTTCTATCTCTTTTGTTATGATCATTTTTTCATTTGAAAGGCCTTCATGGTGGTCACTTTGACTCTAACTGGATTACAGCCGTCTCTTGAGACGTGTCAGGAGGAGGCCAGAGCCAGCGAGGCATCAGTCCAGTTATGTAGCTGGACTTTCATTTTATGGGCCGTCCGCTAAACACCCTCTCACAGCGTTCGTGCATCCAGTGCTTTACTTCTGAATAAGCAAACAGGCAGGATTGTGTTTCTGTGTGAGGGGGCGAGAAACTGACAGCCCAGAGGCTCCAGCAGTGTGACACAGAGATAGCAGGGTGTAGATGGTGATGTGGTCAGATGTAGCTGCTGGTAATACAGACACGCTGAAGTCAGTTGTGCCAGTGCACTGCAGATTGTAAACTGAAATATATTTAGGTGCCAAACCACAGAAAGTGCATAGAGCCTTTAGCATCTTTTGTTTTCTTAAAAAAATTTTTTTTTTGTTTCCTGTTTTTTAGGTTTTTTTAATTAATGCATATTAGTAAAATTTTTTTTACAACACATTTCACCATCCACATCCCCTTTCTTTTATAAGAATAAATTCCCTTCATCTTTTGATATTTTTTTAAAACCCAAAGGGATACCTAATTTCATTATTTTTCCCCCTTTTTTTTTAATGCGTTTAAATGAGGGGGGGCGTGGCCGAACAAAGGGTGGGGGGGTTTTGGCCAAAAAGGGGAAAAAATTTTGTCTATTTAATGTTTTAAAATGAAAAATTTTGGGTTTCGGGTTTTATGTAGGTTAAAAAAAGCATCTTTTACATTTTTAATACAGATTGTGCAGGGGGCTATACTGAAATTTTCATAATGTTTCCCATTAAAATTTTCCAAAAATTTAAAATGTACTATATGTGGGGCCTATGTGAAAAGTGTACAAAAAAAACCCCCCCCTTTGCAAACTATTTTGTTGGGTTTTTTGGAATTTAATGTTTTGCATGGCTACTAAAATTGCTTTTATGAAAAAGTGGTTTTAAAACCCTTTTTTAAAACTTTTAAATTGCAAAGAAATTAAAAAAAAATAATCTTATACAAAGAAAAAATTCTCAAATAAACTAACTTTTTTTTAAGCAATTTCTAACAACGTGAGATTGATTATTAATATATTTTTTCCCCAATTTTATTTTTTATTTTTTTTATTTTAATTTAAATTTAAAAATATATTTTCTTGTAAAAAGCCTCCCCCAAAATTCCCTTTTTTTTATTGACAAATACAAAAAATTTTATATTTTTTTTTCCCTCAAACTGCTTTTGGGGTTTTGAATGATATTGTTGCATGAATTTTTTTAGGGCTTTGTTAAAAATTTTCTTTTAAAAATTTTTATATATGCAGCGAAATTTTTAATTAATAATAAAAACAAAAGTGAAAAGCATAAATGTTCAAAAATTTGGGGTTTTAACCCTGGGTTTTTTTAACTTTTTTACTTCTGTAATTTGATGTATATTCTGGTGAAAAAAAAGATATAAAAACCCGACTTTAAAAAAGGGGGGTGGGGTGAAAGTTTTGAGTTGTCTTGGGGTGCTTTGCCCCTTTTTAATGTGAATTAAAAACTGAAATTTGGAAGTACCCATAAAAAGGCAAAAAGCTTCGAACACCTTAAAATTTTAAAAAAAAGGATGGGGGCCCAAAGCTGAAAGGGAGAAAGTGGATTGGGAAATTAAAACCATTTTACTGTTTCAAAATCCGACAGGGAAAAAAATTCTCATGGCCCCGTTTGGGGCTTATCAGTGAAAGCAGCATGAAAAAGGGGCTGCAGGCTATGAGAACCCCAAAAGGGGAAAAAAGCCTTTCAACAAGAAAACCTCACAAAATAGATCCCCGATCATCTGAAAAAAAAAACTCAATGGGCTGTTTGAGGGTGTAAAATTTGGCCCCCAAATTAAAAAAAGAAAGCAGGCCCGGGCTTGTTCCCAGGGTCCCAGACACAAAGGAGATCCCTGTTTTTCCAAGACAGAAGAGAGATGGAGAGCAAACAGAGACTTGTGCTGTTTCTGAACTGAATGTACTCAAATTGGATTATATATCATTAAATTAAATTTAAGTAAAGTTTAAATTATTTTAATTAAAAGCATTTTGTTACTTAAAATTAAATAAACGTAAACTTTAACTTAATGTACTAAATATTAAAACTACATAAAAATAAAAATAAGAATAAAATAAAATAAAAATGACAAAAAACATATAACAATATTTTAAAAACCTTAAAATATTAAAATAAAATCTAATTTAATCTATACTACTACTAATAATAATCAAAGTCAATCAAAAATCAAAGCAAACAAGTCACATATATCAATATAAACTAATTTCTCATCAAATAATCAATATCAATAATCAAGATCAAATAATCTGAGCTGCTATATATGACATTCATTTTATAGCTCATCATTTGTGAGTTTTATTCCTATAAATTATTTTAGGAGAAATAAATGAAACACAAATAAAGCATTTCTAAGTCTCTATCTCTAATCTATTTTTTTATGCCATGGGTAAATAAGTATCTTCTTGTTTATTTTTTTTATTTTTAATTTACAATTTTAATTTAATTTACAAAAATAATTTAAAAAAAGAAAATAAAATCATAACTGCAAACTGTTTTCCTGCCTCAGCCCTTTATATGAACTTGTGGCGGGGTTAATTTTGTCTTTTCACTTTCTTAGGACTCAATCTCTCATGAAAATTCCACTACTCAATTATAAATCCGCAACTGTCATGAGAATAATTTTCCATCGGGCTGTAAATATTTAATTCTGGTTTGCTGTGGAAACACCCTTAGTAACACAGGCCGCAAAACCCCCTAAACAAAAACCCCCGGGCCTTGATTTAAAATTTTAAAACAGAAAATTTAAAAAATAAAGATCTGAAATTACTGAAAAAAGTGGGGTGCAAGCAAGGAAAAAAGTGTAACTAAATATATGGCTTTCAAAAAGAGGAGTTTTTTAAAAATTGTTTAACAATTATTCATTATTTTTTATATTTAATGATGTTATTGAAAAATTTAAAACATTTTTATCTTCAAGAAACCTTTCACTGAAAAAAAAAAAAAAAAAAAAAAAAAAAAAAAAAAAAATTAATATTAGATATATATATATATATATATATATATATATATTTTTATATATAATTTAAGTAACATGGTCATTGATTACTGAATAAAAGGGAAAATATATTTCAGTCTTCAAAAATTTTAAATTATGTGTTTTATTTTTCTGTTTTTTTTAATTACTGTTATTTTCCAACAAATTCCTTCAGATTATTTCACTAAACTTTGGTACCTTAAAAAAGTGTCCTAAAAAAAAGTACAGTTTTCACGGGAAAAATTGCTTTAAATTTAAAAAGAAAATTATGAAGAAATGAAAATTTAATACTTTTAAATTTTAATTTTAAATATAAATATAATAAAAATTTTATATTATATAATTTAATTAATTAAAAATTTTAATTTTTTTAATATAATTAATTTTTTTTAAAAAATTGTAAATTTGAAAAAAAAAAAACAACAAATAAAAAAAAAAATTACAAAAGTGGTAGTAAAACTTTTATTTTTGTTTTTTTTATTTTATTTTTTTTAGCTTTTGTGAATCTTTTTCAATTTTAAAGTGAAAATTTGAATGTAAAATACCAACCCATTTTTTTTTTTTTTTATTACCTGATGGTTTTTTTTAAAAAATTTTAAAACAAATTTTTGCCTTTTATAAAAACAGTTAATTTAGGTTCAAATTTTTGGGATAAAGACAATTTTATGCAGTGGACAATGAGATCATTTTGATTAATTTTTTAAAATTAACAAAACTGCATGAGACTCAAATCAAGCGATTAATGGTATGATTCATGCTATATCTAAATTTAAACAGGCATACTTGATGAGGGTTTTGTGGTAAAAATGAAATCCCGCTGTTCTGACCGTGCCCTAATTCACTTCTTCTCTCAGTTGTTGTTATAAGGCTGTCGCCCATTTGCCCCAAAGAGGGGCCCTCTCCCCTTACCATGGCAACTCAATTGGGTAAAGCCCCACCCCCTCTTGTTCTGTTACAGGTTTTCCTCGAAGAGGTCAATGCTCGGATCTGCATTTCCATAGACCCACATTCCCAGACCTGTAGAAAGAAAAGCAACGATATGAAGAGAAGTGTAAATGTGAAAGCAGCGTTATATGCGTCCCGTCTGAGCACATCGCCTTAAGAGAGTGACCTTTGTACTTTCATGGCCTTCCAGCTGTCATATGCGTCATGTTTTTTGCCTCGATATGTTATGATTAATACACTCTTAGTCATTTCAGTCATGCTTCTGTGGAAGGAGGAGAACGAACGGCGAAACATGTACAACTTCAGCATGAAATCACTTTGACCTTGTTTATTTTCTTCATGCATGGTCCTGTTTTTTGTTTATTAATTAATTCATTTTTGCAAATGAATTTTCTGTGCCAAATCAGTGTTTTTTCATTATCATTGATATTTAATATAGTTTAATATTTTGAATTGTATTTTATTTGTATTTTACATTTTCTGTTTTATTTTTTAATGTTAGTTAAAAGTATAAAGTAATTTGGTTGAAATGTTTTTGCCATTTTTATCATTTTTTAAACTTAAATATATTTGTATTATATGTTCTGTTTTTTTCATATATTTTAATTTTAGTTGAAGTTTTAGAAATTATGGTTTGTTTTTGTCATTGTTTAATCAGCTTTTGTTTTTATTTCCTTTTATATTTTTTGTTTTCATTTTAATTGTAGTTAAAATGTTAGTTATTTTATGTTTTTTTTTTTTATTATCAGTTTTTGTTCTTTATTTTTTATTTTATTTTATATATTCTGTTTTTCATTTTAATTTTAAAGTTTTAGTAATTCTGTCATGCTTTTGAAATTTTTATTAGTTTTTTTATTTTGATATTTTCTGTTTTCATTTTAATCTATTTTAATTTAATTTATGTTTTTTGCAATTTTGTTGTGTTTTTGTCATTTTTTTTTGTTTTAAACGATCTCTATATAGTCTTTTTAATCAAATTTTAGTTTTTGTTTTACTTAATTTATCAGTGTTTTTTATTTTAATACTTCAGATGAAACTTGTGAAAATAAGAATGCTGCCTTGGCATTTAGGGAAATAAATAAGTAAAAAAAAAAACATTTAAATAAATAAATGAAATAAAATAAAAAGTATAAATTTATTTGTATATTTTGTTTTTATTTTAATTAGTTAAAGTTTTTGCAATTTTGTTTAATTTTCTTTAGTTTTAAAAATTGTATGTCTATAGTTTTTATTAAGTTTTAGTTTTTTAATTTTACTTTATTTAGTTCTAGTTATTTTAGTCCTTCAACTTAAACTAAACTAAACAAAACAAAACTGAGAAATATTGCTTGTTTGCAACTGAATAATATATATATTATATATTTATATATATATATATATATATTATATATACTATATATCTATATATATATATATATACTCATATATATATATATTATTTCATTTCAGTTAATGTTTATCTGATTTCAAGTAATGATTTTTAAATGGTTTTAGTTTTAGCTTTAGTTAACTATAATAACCCTATTCCACACCATCAATATTCTTTTCTCAAAATGCTCTAATGATCTGTTGTGCTCCTGGAACGTTGTTATTGATATCAGCATAGCATGGCATCCAGCATTTTTTTTTTCCTAATAACATCAGTGTGTTTGTGTATCTGTGCATTAATGATTATTAAGTGGTAACTATTGATTAGTCAGTTGTGAGAGAGTCTGAACATCTTTTATCCCCTGAAGCCTTTTGCTCTGACATTTCACAAAAGCGCACATCTACAAAATACCACCCTGCCCCAATTACAGACTAAAATAAACTCGGCTTAAATATGCATACAATGACTGCAAAAGCTCAAGTTTAAAATACAACATGCATGACTTTATATATTGTATTACTGTTTATTTATATGTCTTTATTTAAAGAAATTGTCATTTTACATATTGCATTGCCATTTGCATATTACATTTCAAATTTAATATTGCTACATGTAATTAGAGCATTTATGAAACAAATAATCATGCAACTTATTGGTGATGCATTGCTGTGAAATATGTCTTCATCATATCCATTGACCTTAAGTAATTGTTGGTTCTGGAAGTCTGAACAAAAAATATTTCAAACCTGGAAGACTTTGGGCGTGTAATGTCATTGCGGTTTTCATGTTTGTTTGTATAATGCAGGGATTCCCAAACGTTTTTGTGAGCCAAACTCGTTCAAAATGAAATATTTACTTGAAATATCTCTAAGGAAGTTAATATTTCAATAATTCAACAACACATGTTTACAGTTCTCTGTTGTTGGTTAATGTTTACATAGGTAAACAAATGAAATATTAATATTTATACGTGTTTAAAGTAGTTTTATTAAAAGATTTAATTAATTAATAGCTTTTAACTAATTAATATCAACTCACAAACCCACTGCAGTTGTTACATTAAGCCCACTTTGGGAAACACTGTTTAATATTTAATGCATTTTACTATGTTGATATTAAAAAAATGCAATATAATTTCATTCTCTTTGCTTTTTCATATCATATGGTATGTTTAATGGCAAGTTTAAAACAGGTTTGATAAAAGTAATCTAAAAAGTAGTCAAGAATACATTGTCTAAAATGATTTACAAACTGTAGTCAGATATGATACAGATTACATGCATGTAAGTAATCTACACTGATAAAAACTGTTTTGTGGTGAAGTAAATACTACGGGATTTTTTTATTTTATTTCTACATTAAATAAAAAAGGTTCAGGCAAAAATTTAAAAAAAAAGTAAATTCTGTATTAGTACTAAATTTTAAGCTTGTAAAAATTTAAAATTTTTTAAAATTATAAGTATATTTTTTTTGGGAATTGTTTATGTTTACAAAGATTCTTTAAGAAAAATTAAAAGTTATGACCCCACTATTCCTGCACTGGGGAAAATTTAAAAATTTAAAAAATGTTAAATTTTTTCACTTTTTTTTGAGTTGTATATCCCACTATTTTATGGTTGTTAGGTTTAAAACCCCTTGTGATTTGTGACTCTGGAGTTTTTTTCTACTCAAAATGACCCATTCATCCTAAAAACACTGATTGTTCCCCGTCATTGTGTATTGTGTAAAAAAGTTTTGAATTTTGTGTTCATTTTGGATAAGAACATACTGAGTAGAAAGCAGTTTTTAAAAAAGGGGATGAAAAAGTGGCTACATGTTTGTAAGAAAACCAATGTTTTAATAGCATGGGTTTTTATAAAGTGCACATTTTTGAAAAAACATTTAAAAAATCATGCTGAGTGAAATTTAACAGTGAAAACCCTCAAAAAAATTTAAAAAGCAAAAATTTAAACCTAAAAAAAAGCTTAACGGGGCCACTTTAAAATTTAATTTTTTCCCTTTTTGCAAATTTTTACCTTAGTAAGTAGATTTTACGTTTACTTGAAAAAGGTTAAGTACATTTTTTTTTTACTTTTGATTTTGTTTTAATTTTTTTAAAACCCTGTCTTTTTTGATTTTAGAAAACTTTAACATAAAAGAAAAGCATCAAATTGCATATATATATGGAAACATTAATACGGGAAACACATGCAAGATGTCAAACAATGGTTATTTTTATCATGAGGTGATCCCGTTTAAGTAAAGCTGAAAACGATTTTGTAACCGTTTTTTTTTCCAATGATGGAGTAGTTTTTTTTGTAATAAACAGAAATAAAACTTTTTTTTTCTTTTTCAGAGCTAGTTACAGTGCAAGTTGGGGGAAAATATTTTTTATACAGAGTTTAAATTTTCGGGACCTTCTGTTTCAACCCCAGAAAATAGAAAGTCAAAAAACTTTTTTTAACGGGGGAAACTTCCATAAAACAATGATTTTAAATTTCCTTCCTCTAGTTTGCATTTTACTTTGATCAGGAAGGTTGGGTTTAAATTTTTGGTAATTTCCTGGGTTTTTAAATACTCTCATAATCCCTTTAAATTTTGCAAAAGCCCGAACCTGTCTGGGTTTGGGACTTTGAACTCTCCCATTCATCTTCTTTATATTCTCCTTATATCTTACACCATGCCAAATGTTTTTTTTCCTTTTTTCCCAGTTAGTGGAGGATTTTAATATATAATTTTTTCAGTGGAAAAATTTTGTCAATTTGAAATAAATTAAATTTTCCCCTGAAAGTAGCTCAAATGCATCATTCAGCTCTATTCAGTTAAATTATTGTTTCCCATTCAGTTTTTTCTTTTTTTAAATTTCGTTCAAAAACCATTTCAAAGCTGAAAAAGTTCAAAAATTTGTTAAATGATTCAGGGGAAAAGGGCCATTTTTCACCTCAAATCAGTTCAATGTTGATTCAGTTCAGTTCTTTGATTTAAACGGTTGCAACTTTTTGATTTTTTTCAGTTCAGAAACTCTCAATGTTGAAAATTTAAATTCATTTAAAAATTTAACTCAATTTCACCTGCAAAGTAGTCGGTAGAAGACAAGATTGTTTTTTTTATTAAATTTTTTAATAAATTATTCAATTCATTTTTAAGTTCAGAAATTATTAAATTTCAGTTCAATAACCTGTCAAAGTTGCACAGTTCTTTAATTTAAATTTAAACGATTCAGCAAAAAGTTCTTTATTCAGCTCAATTCAGTTCATTGTTGATTCAATTCAGTTTAAGTTGTAAATTTCGGTTATTTGGTTTTTTTTAAGTAAATTTTACATCCACTAAAATTAATTTTTAAAAACATTCAGTTAAATTTTAATTTATGTTATTTATGTTTTTTATTTGATTTTGTTTATTATTAATCAGGGGAAGGAGGCAGAATTATGCGGGATTTAGACTCAGGAAACTCCTCCGTTTTGTCTACAGCTGTAATTAATGAAGCCTCCATGTGCATGAAGAGGGTTTGACTCACTCGTGAGCCAGATTCCCAGTCCTTGAGGGACTCCCGCAGTTTGCCTCAGCTGAAAACCCAGCCAGTTTTCCACGTTCAGGGGCGGGGGCTTCATTTAAATGCAAACCCCACGAGCAGGCCCGGGGGAAAAGCAGAGCAAAAGAGAGACGATTTCTGGTCAAAGTGCTAATAGTATTACAGGCGCAGTGATTGGGGAAAAGGGAAAAAATGAAGGGAAACAATTACTCTGAAACAAAAGGGTTAAGTAAAGCCCGTAATTAGAGTTATATAAAGACGGGTTTTGTGTGTGGCTGCCGAATAAAATTTGGGGAATAAATGGTTTCGGCCCTTCTCTTTCAGATTTTAAGGGGATGATGAGGGGGAACACTTACATTGAGTCAAAATGTGTCTCCCAATATTAATCAACAAGTTACACTAAAAAAGAGACCAACAGACATCCAAAAATAAACAAGAAAAAAAATTTTAATTTTTTTTTTTTTTTTTCCCATAAAAAACCCCTTTTTTAAAAATTTATAAAAAATAAAGGGTTTAAAAAATTTTTACATTAAATTTTTAAAATAAAAAAATAAAAAAATGAAAAAATTTAAAAAAGAATAATATGTAATAAAAAAAAAAAAATAAAAAAAAAACTTTTATGGACACATTAAAATAATCAAAAATGACAGTAAAGACCCTAGTTTAATGAAAAAAAACCCAAAAATATATATTATTATATTAATTAATTTTAAATTTAAAATTAACCCCCAAAAAATAAAATGAAATAAAAAAATTAAAAATGTTCCCAAAATACCCTTTTTTTAAAATTTTTTAAAAAATTAATAAAAAAAACTTTAAAAAATTTTAAAAAAAAAAAATGTAAAAAAAATAAAGTTTTTTTGTAGAGTTATGATAATTATTTATTTTTTTAAAAAAAAAAAAATAAATAAAAAACAGATTAATAAAAAAAACCTTTGGGTAAAATGAGTTTCCGATTTAAAATCTCCATCTATCTGTCTGATTAAAAATTTTAAAAAAAAATAATAAACTACTGTTTTTTTTTGTTTTTGATTTTTTTTAAATAAGGAAAAATTTAAAACTTTTATTCCGCAAAGGAAGCTTTAAATTTATCAGAAGTGGCGTTTAAAATCATTTATAAGTTACAAAAAAATTTAATTTCAAATGAAAGGTTTCTTTTTTAATTTGTTTCTATCTTTAGAGAATCCTTAAAAAAATTAAAAAATATTGGTTTCCAAAAAAATTTGGGAGCACAGCTTTTTTTTAACCTTGATAATAACCCCAAAAAGTTTCTTGAGCAGCAAATCATCCCTATTAGAATGATTTTGAAGATATGTGACACGGAAGACTGGGTAATGATGCTGGAAAATACAGCTTGATCACAGCTTGACAGAAATTACATTTTACATATATTTCATTTAGAAAACTTTATTTTTAAATTGTAATAATATTTCTAATTTTAAATTTTGATCAAAATATGGGTGCAGCCTTGAGGCCAGGAGGACTGATGCTAGGATTTTCATTTAAGGGGGGCAGCCCCCAGTGAGGATATATATATTAATAGCCTTCAGTATAATATATATATAATATAATATATGTGTGTTTGTGGTGTGTGGTGTGTTGTATATATAAAAATATATGTTTGAATAATAGGGGTCGTATACTAAGCGTGACTGCAGTATTCCATAGTTATTGCAATAGATAGGTAGAACATCTGAGTACTTAATAAGTCAAATTCAAGTCTTCATGACCTCCACACACACAACCGTTTACGTACAAACTAAATGTTCTGTTTGCATTTCTGAGTACACCTTTTTTCATTGTCTCCATATGCAAACCTCTTGCCACATGACTGGAATAAGTGTTACATTAAAAGTTGATGTTCAAATGAAAATGGCAACATGATGTTTTTATAAAGTGCTTGCGTTCATATTTGCTCACGATTTTTGCTGTGAGAAACGCTGTATCGCATGACAAACTTAGGCTAACAGTAGATGGGGGCAACCGATTATTCTCCCCTATATATTTTGTAAACTGGTTTTTAATGAAAAAAAAAAAAGAATAGGTGATGCAGATATTATAATAGCCTGCGATCGTTCTATGCATGATGCTCGAAGAGACTTTCTACACCCATGAAACTCATGGGAAAGATGTTCTGGGTTATTCTCGTACCTGCATGTTCACTCATGAGCTTTCAAATTATTTTGAATTTTCTTTAAACGGTTTGGGAAAATGGTGGTATTTTACCCCCAAAAGGGCAAAAAAAAATTGAGTAGAAAAGCACACCTTTCCCGGACATTTTCAACCTCAGTCTTTTCCCAAAAGGGGAATTCTAGCCTTTTAAAAAAAAAAAAAAGAGGCCCATAAAGGGGGCTATAGCAAGAAATGGGAGTTGAAATGGGGGGGAAAATTTAACTACATGATCTCCCTTTAACTGAATATGCTTGGAAGATGAATGTGAGAGACACTAGAAATATCATCCAAGTATGACAAAGTTCCTTTTAGGTTTTGGGCCCTATGCTGGAAAAGAGTATATTTTATTCATAAGGCACTTTTCATGAAAAAAGGTACAATTATGGCTGGAACCCCTTAAAAATGAAGCCTTTTTCCTTTTTTCAGCTAATAATAAATAAAAATAAACTTCCCGTTTGATGAGATGCTTTAAACCCTTTAGAAAATGCTGATCATTCACTTCAGTAGGTGAACGTAAATAATTTATAAGTGTTTTATATAATATTTCTATGAGTTTTATTTATTTATTTTAAAAAACACACAAGAAATATTTTTGTCAAAGAAATATTATGTTTTTGGTAAAAGAAAGATTGGATAAGATAATGTATGGAAAAATTTATTTTTTTATTTTTTGTTTATTTGTTTTTTTTTACAATGTTTGCTTATATAGAAACAACTGTGTCTATGAAAATATTTTTTAAAATACAGAATGCAATAGGAATATGAATGTAATAAAGTATAAAAAAAAACATGACAGTTTAAATTTAGACATCTCAAACGGGATAAATTTATATGTAGCCTGCAAAATATTTTGTTTAAAAAAAAAAGCCACTTCCAGAAGAGCTGTTACATAGCTGAAATTAAAGTTGTTTAATAAATGATGATATTTGACAATGTTATTTATTGAATTGAATGACTACATCTTAACTGAATTTGTTTCATAGTAATTTTGCAACATATTCCTGTTTATTAATGTGAAACTGATTTGAAAAAACTGTATTGCATCCACCTTATTTGCATCACGGAAGTAAGCTAGTTTCTGGGCGAGACTTCCAATACATTAGCTGCTAGAATAATAACAAGTGAGGTAAACTGTAAAACTGTTTGCTCTACAAACCAGCCTGTTTATGAATACGATAATAAATTAAAATTATATTATAACAAATACAAGTTTGCAATATAAAGAAGCATAAAGGTTTTTGTACAGCTATAATAACAGGAAGTCTCTGACATTCAATTTAAAGGATTAGTTCCCTTTCAGTCAGTCACTCCAAGTCACATCGGTGACCGACAAATTGGGATCTCGCTTCGAGAGACCAATCTACTTTGAGTGTAAACTAAATGAGCCAATGCACATTTGCATGCGATGATGCACAATGGCTATGCTTTCCTGGGCTGCCAAGGTGGTCGGGCTCTAGTGGAGAGAACCACCGTGTCCCGAGTCATTGAGGTTAGATGCCTTGTCTCTTGGGGGGGCGCCCGGGCTGGTTCCGCGGAGTGCAATGGGAGGTGACCAGGTCGTGTGAAGGCACCTGTTCTGCCGGAAATGATTTGGGGCCTCCTCCTCCCTCACTGTCCTTCCTGGTGGGGCGGCCCTGGGTTTACGAGCCAAGCTGCTGGTGGAGCACAAGTTGCGTGCAATTGTCTCTCCAGGAGCACATTCACCCGGGAGGGGATAACCCTCGCCTCCCATCCAGGGCCGTTAAGTTCTCAACCGTGCTTACTGCCGGGGCGCCTACGGTGCTGCTGGAGAGGGCTGGCTGCGCGCATCGCAGACCATGGCACTCCTGTAAGCATACACCTGGCCAAGGCACAAAAGAGTTTCATGCGGGCAGTTCTTAATCAGGGTCGCTGCAGTAGCTGCCACAGGGCGCACGGACTCCTCGCTTTGAGCATCCGTCCTAAGTCACTTGTGTGCTCACCTGTGCTTCCCGCTTGTCTTCAGAAGACTGGCCACACGTTGGTTGGTCCAGGAACGCCATTTTTGGCTGAACCTGGCGGATATGTAGGAAACCGACAAATATCATTTTCTCGACTCCCCTATCTCCCAGGCCGGCCTTTTTGGCGATGCAGTCGAGAGCTTTGCCCAGCAGTCCTCGGCTTCCCAGAAGCAGACGGAGGCTATGAAGTACATACTGCCCCAGCGATCCGTGCTGCTTTCACCTGTTGTAACGAGGGCCCCCCCCCCCGCGGGCTTCCCCCGCCCCTGCTCTTCCTCAGCAGCAGTATCCACCAAGGTCGCAGGGTGTGGCGCTGCCGTCCAGGCTCAGCAAACCAGGCGGCAAGTGGAAGGGCAAGGGCCTGAGACGGCAACAGAGGTGAAAGGGACGTTTTTGGGAGAAGGGGACCACCCCCACCCCCCCAGAGGCCGGGTGGAGAAACCTTTCTTTCCTTTTATTTTTCAGCCAGTTTTTCAGCCAGCAGTATCCAAAACCCTCAAAAAAAATTTCTACCATCTTGGGTTCCAAGGGGCATGTTAGCATTGAGTCATGATATGCCTGGCCCGCCTCATCCCCCCTACTATCACCGGGGTCCCGGCCCCCGCCCCAACCGTGGAGCCAAGGTAGGTGTGCAAACCGCACACCCAAACCCCCCTTTTGGGAGCTAAGCCTTCCTGGGTCGGTCCCTGTCCCCCACCATGCGCCCCCTGGGGAATCTGTGGTCCTTGGTCTGTTGCACAGTTTCTGGGAGCGGGGAGGCTCCAGTCGTCGTGGCTCACTGGGGCATCCAGTTCCTTCCTGCTCCCGTCCGGTGAAGGACATGATGGAGCCGTCCCTCCAGCCAATATGAGGTTGGGGTTTTACAGCCCTACTTACTGTACCCAGAAGGTGGGGTTACAATCACTTGGACCGCGAGTTTGGGCCTGAAGGACGCATACTTTAGTCTCGTTTTCCTCGGCACAGGCATTTCTGTTGCATTAAGGGATGGGCACAAGGTCTTCCTCGGGGGCCCGTCCCCCACGACGAAGGTTGTGGAGGCAGGCCCTTTCCCCTGACAGAACATGGACTTCACCCTTTCAACTATCTAAAAGACAGATGGTTCTCTAGATAGAGCCTTCTCAGCGGGAACATTGCTTTTGTAAAAAACGCAGCGAGCAAGCACCCGAACAATAACTTATTAGGTCCTCTCTAATCAGAACCGGGGTGGACAGACAATCCTTGAAAGCAATAAATAAAAGCACTGGCTGCACTTCAAATGCCGGTTCTTTTGTCGGAAATTGAGTGAGTACAAAGCATCGTGCTATGCTCTCGCTATGTGGCAGTAAGAGCCTCAAACCCGTTTACCAGGGACGAAAAGGCCATTTCCGCTCAATGACTCCCTGAACGCTGTGACAGGGCCTAAGACCATCTGTGCCTTTTGAATATCCTTTGCAGATGGTGAGAGCAGATCCCTTCACTGCTTGACGAGTTAAACTCTTTCTAACGCCGCTTTGAAAACAATCTAAGCAGTGCGCGTCCTGCAGATCAGCTCGTTCAGAAGAAGCAGCAGTCAGTGCAGCGATAATCATGTATCACTGTTCGGAGGACGAGGTTCGAGGGCCCTAAGCGAGTGAACGTCAGGAAGCTCAGCAGGTCCTATGGAATTTTCTGGCCGTGGGTTTCTGAGGTCCTGCGGCTGATCAACTAGCTGATTTTGTTTACAGTCCATCCTTTATGGAGTCTCTTTGCTATCCCCTCGGTGGTTTCCTCATCTCCCTTATAAACAAATTCTGTCATCATACCTTGTGCCTAATAACAACTAAACCATGCTTGTCCGCATGGACTATCGTCCATTTTGCCCGTCCATCAATAGTCATTAAGTCATTTGCTTTCCCTCCATCCTGGATACTTGGAGACCATAGTCACCCAAAATAGATCCACTGAAGATGCCATCTCTCACATCTTGCACTCTTCAGCATCAAAACGGTTTTTTAGGAATACCTTCCAGGAATTTTCCTCTCATAGAATGGACTGCAATGGTGACCAACTGGCTAAAGGTCCAAATTACAAGGTCAAGTGCAGCTTCAAAGGTGTCGACAGGATCCCAGCGCGGTAGGAATAGGGCGCTTATTTAACGAAACCTTTTCGGCCCTGCTCTAAAGAAAAATTAAACGATATATATGGTGGTTGTTTGCCAACAATGCGAAGCTGGCACTACCTCAACGACCTGCATTTACAGAGCCACATGGTGAAAAGGCACGTGGTGAACTTAGGCGGAAGCCGGGACCCAGGGTTACAAAGCAAACATGGCAAAGAAATCAACAACCCTGGCCAAAAAAGGGTAGAACCAACGAGGCTGGTAGGGTGGTAAGTGGAGGAGAAAATGAGATGGAGTTTTTCAACCCTACCCGACCTTGCGGAACCAGAGCACACAGACGCAGATCGGACCGTGGGCGGGACTTTTAAACAATGTTATTGTGTGAGGGCTGCTAGTGCAAAGACTGCATTTGTGGTTTAAAAGTATAGAAATGTTTATTGTAGTGTCGGAATGGACAGAGTAGTTTCTCTAGACTAAGATCCTTATTGCGCACTGAGAGTGGGTAGCGGCCCTGGATACTGCAATTTGGGCCGTCAGCCCTGGGGGCCCCATGGAAGTCCATTATACGGAGAAAAAGCCTGGACTGGTTCCTTCAAAAAATATTTTTGCAGCCAGCTTGGTAGGCCTATAAGCGACTGCCTCTACTAGGAGAAAGCACACTGATTAACCGAACCATTTTTGGAATCACAACATTGCGTAACATTAGGCGCTGGCCGAGGAGGATTTGCTAGGTGGGAGTTGGAAACGATGTGATCAAAGTGTCAGAAAGCGCTTGCATCATCTTTAAAAGTCAGTGGGTAACACACAAATACATGGCTTGGGGTGAAAAAAACCACGGGATAAATCAGATGACGCCGGGGCACACAAGAACAGCTCAAGCGTTTGAATTTGGACAGGCGGGGTGTGGGAGGGAATATGCGCCAATACACGCGCCGGCTGTTCAAATCCAGTGCATATTATGCGGCCGGTTTAATGCAAGACGGTGGGGGGGGGGGGGCGTTAAAAAGAGAGCAGAGAAAATGATGAAAGCAATCTATTTCCCACCATACTGGCACACATCAGCAGTATGACCCGGCTGATGTAAATGTCCAGAAACAGCAAGCCCCCGCTGCTCGCAGGCTACTGCAAAATAACCTCAACTGTCCACATAATGCGCGACTGACATCCTCAGTGCATGCTGCGTTTCATTTAGCAACACGTGTTGTAATAGTTTAACCGTGCTATTATTATGAGGTGCTGAGGTAGACATCTTCTGAAGTAATGATGTATTTTGTGGTTTACGTACCAGAGCAATCGATGTAGTGAATATATTGGTTGCAAACACTGTATGATTACTTGTTCACTGCTCCTATACTTTAGCCAGAAGAACTAAACTGGGACAAGAACTATCAGTAAGTTATCGAAAGAGACACTGTTATTGCTTTAAAGCGTTTGTCCGTGGTCGCAACTATTCAGTGTTCATAATCAAAGTAATATTTGTGTAATGTTCTGAAAAGTTCCATCATCACACACGCAGTAAATTCGGGTCCCCCACTGCAAGAAATAAATAAAGAAAATAAAATAAATAAATACATAAATAAATAAATAAATAATTATTTTAAAATAAAGAAATAAATAACTGGTGTAAAACAATGTTGCAACCCAGAAAGTGCTCGTAAATTTTCGCTGTTAACAGCAAGAAACAGAGCTTTAAATGAGATAATATTAAGCGTAGAAACGTTTCTTTCTTGTAACATACCGGGCATTAACTCATTATGTTCATTTACCACTATTCTTTAATAATAGATAGAATAATAATAGATCCATTTTAACTATATGCCGGGTGCAATTAGCCATGCATTTACTAATAATCAAAACTCAACTGAATTATTACAACTTTCAGTCCATTTAAAAACATTTCATAAGAATAAGATGCTAATCATAATAATAATAATACGCCCTAAATAATGGATAGTAACGAGTCTCTTCCACAAGAATACGATAACACTTGGGAAAAAAAATGAACCCTATATTCACAGTTGTGAAATGACAATAATAATATCAGTTGGAAAATGTAAATAAATAAAGAAATATACATCGAGATATTGACCCTTTTTTAGACGGGAGGAGGTATTATATTGTTCTTAAAATTGTAAGTTATAATTTTTTTTTTTGAATGTACATTTATAAACTATATCACTGTAAAATTGTTTTAAACACAATAAAATGTTATGATATAAAACAAAGATGCTAGTTATGGGAGTGCATTATAAATAGATGAAATTAGTGATATGAACAATGGTGCGCTACACCCTAGGGATTGTCAGGGGTACTTGGGTGACCTCTTTTGACCACAGCAAGTCAATCGTTGATATTTTGTCTTTTTTGGATAGCGGCAAGAATCATATCCTTGGACTTTTTCTTATTTTCTTTTGGGGCAAATGGTAACTGGAGCCAAAACATTTTTTTTTAAGGGGCACCCAATGGTTACAACTTCGGCTTCAGAAACCTGGAAATGTAATGGGATTCACATTTTCATTAGAGATCATGGGGTTTGTGCACATGTTTTGAGTAAATCACACGTGAGAGTTTTCAATTATATTTCAAAGACAGGCTAAACTAGGAAATAGTCCTTTCAAAAACGTCTGGTCACTTTACCTCCGGCTTGATGGGTTGAGTATGCAGCGATTTCCAAAAACGGAGCGTCTCGAGTCCCTTGAGGCCTGATTTGCATGCTGAGTTAAATCAGTTATGCATAAGCTCATGGACGGTACGTATGCAGTACAGCAATGCATGACGAACAGCATAACTGTATGGGAACTATAGGCTTCAGCTAAACTAGATTGTGATTTACCAGGTTGCCCAGTGAGAGACAGTTTGCTGGATATGGGCAACGGGAATGCCCACGCCTTCTAGAAGGTAATGAGGGAATGATGCTGACTTATAAAAAGAGCATATTTGGGTTGTTTCCCCCTCCATGAGGCTCACAGTCAATGGGGAGTCCCGCGCTACTCAAGCTGCCGATGCCTCCTCAGGATGACTATACTCCAGAGTCTGGCCTCAGGGTCAGCATTGAGCGAACGCGTCAGAGTCTTATGCGCGCTCAGCCACTTTAACAACGTCGCAATCGGCCAAAGAGTTGCTTCCAGCCTGGCAAGGGAAAAGGTGGGTGGGCGGGCCTCAACCCCCTTTTTAAAAGTAGCAGTGGACACCAAGGGAAGATATTTTAAGTAAACAGCAGTCATCATAGAACTAGCTTGTCACACGTGGGAGTTGTCTCCAATGTGTTTTTTTCTCAGTAACTGTGAGTGCCTAGAATCCAATTGAACATACACGGGTAGTAAGAATACATAATAGAATGTAGGATTTACTAGAACAGGTTTACTTAAAATTGCTTCTAGAACACAAATGAGAAAATATTGAAGAAGGGGATTTTTCATTAACTGAAATAAAGAGCTTTAATAAAAAAATTATTAGTGAAAACATACATTTAACAAAAAAACAAACAAAAAAAACTTTGTTTCAACGACTAAAATTACCAAAACAAATAAAGTACGCTAAAAACTATTTGAAAGTGAAGTGACGGGGTTGCCCAAGACAAAAAACAAAAAAAAATAACAATAAAAATGACAACAGCAAGGACTGATTAGAAACCTAAACTAAGTTAAATAAAAACTGAAGTATAAAAAATAAAGCTAATTAGACAAATATTAATACATTCTATACACTGAAAATACACAGGAATTTTAAGAACATCACTAAGTATACAGTAGTGAACAAAAAATGGCAAGAAACTCATTTAATTTAATGTGAAGTTTGAATGACCTTCAAAAATTTGCATATAATCTTTTTTTAATTTATTTATTTATTTTATTTTTTTATTAAAACCTAAAAACGGGTGTATAAATTTGTACAATGTTTTTTAATCTGTCATAAATTAAAACACATGACTTTCTGTCTTCCAAATTAAAATTTCATATGGAGATTCGGTGTATATATTTTGTCATATTTAGGAATGATATGAGATAATCCCCTTTCATCTTCTCTTACCTTGTTGAAGGGTTTAAAAGACCACTTCATATTCAGTAACATTAATGTCCACTCTGCCTAACTTTGAGGAGACAAGGAGAGAGCGAACCGTAGTGCATTACCGACGACAGTCTTTAAATGAAGTCAAATAGGACAAGGACACACACCGTAGCACCGGGATTGACTTTTCAGACAGGACGCGGGGACTCAGAAAACCCAAGGGCTTAATATATGGGACTAATCCAAGAATTAAAAACAGGACACACGGCTGAAACCAGTGGAATAATGTGGAAACATAACCAAGCATAGGAGAACTAGGTCAAACGGGGCACGTAGGGAGGACAAACAACAAGACAATCAAGAGAATCACGAAAACACAAGACAGAGAACAATCCCCCCTCCCCGAAGGCCACAACAACCAGCCAAGGGGGCTTTCCCCATCCATGGTCCCTCAGGAAGGCTTATGCAGGACAGCAGGCCCCGAGTGGTACCCAGTTTCCGGACCCATGGCAGATCAGGCAGACCAGAAGCCATGGCCGGGAGCTCAGAGCAAAGCCAGGCGAGCAGAGCAGACATCGCCATGGGGCCGCGACAGGAACTCCATGGCGGATGCAGGACCAGGAAGCCATGTTGCGGAAGCAGGCAGAGCAGGAAGCCATGGCGGAGCAGGCAGAACCAGGAAGCCATGGCGGAGCATGCAGACCAGGAATCCAGGCGAGCAGGCAGAGCAGGAAGCCATGTCGGTAGTCAGGCAGACCAGGAAGCCATGGCGGAGCAGGCAGACGCAGGGAGCCATGGCGGAGCAGGCAGAAGGAGATCCATGCCGAGCAGGCAGACCAGGAAGCCATGGCGGAGCAGGCATACCATGAAGCCTGGCTGAGCAGCAGGAGCGTGAATGCCGATGCAGATCAGCACACCAGAAGCCATGGCGGAGCAGGTCAGACCCGGAAGCCTGGCGAGCCGCAGGCAGACGCCATGGCGAGCACGCAACTTCAAGGGACATTGCAAGCAGCAGACCAGAAACCATGGTGGAGCAGGTCAGTCAAGGGACCAGGCCCAGCGCAGATCCGGAGCAGGCGAGCAGCAGGAATGCCATGGCGGAGCAGGCAGACCCGAAGCCATGGCGGGCAAGCCCGACAATGGAACCATGTAGTCAGGCATTTCAAGGCCACATGGCAGAGACGGCAGACCAGGAACGCCATGGTGGGAGCCAGGCAGTTCATGGAGCCATGGCCGAGCAGGTGACCAGGAGCCATGTGGTCACGCAGACCATAAGCGGAGCAGGCAGCATTCATAGGGGCCATGGCGGAGCAAGGCGACCATGGAAGCCATGGCGTAGCAGGCAGACATGATCAGACCATGAGAGCGGATCAGTCAGTTCAAGGGCCTGCGAGCGCATACAGAGCAGGCGGAGCAGCAGTTTCAAGCTGCATGGCGAGCAGTCAGACCAGAAGCCATGTCGAGCATCAGTTCCAGGAGCCATGGCAGCAGGCGACCAGGAAGCCATGGTGGAGCAGGCAGACACATGAATCCATGGCGGATCAGGCATTTCAATGTTCCATGGCGGCGCAGGCAGCACCAGTAAGTCCAGCTGGCAGGCAGTTCAGGGCCATGCGGAACAAAGCGACATGAGCCATGTCGAGCGGCATTCAGGTGCCAGGCGGCATTTCGAGACCAGGGGCCATGCGGAGCGGCAGACCCTGGCCAGGCTATCGCAACCATGAAAGTCCATTGGCTGTAGAGGCAGTTTCACGGGGCCGTGGCAAGGGGCAAAGCAGAAGCCATGGCGAGCAGGCAGACCAGGAATTCCATGGCGGAGCATGCATTTCAGAGGGCATGTTGAGCCGACCTGACGACATGGCGAGCAGGCGAGTGTCAAGCCCATGGCGGTATCAGGCAGAAAAGGAAGAGATAAAACCCAGAGCCATGGCGGAGCAGGCGTTCAAAGGGGCCATGGCTGACAGGTCAGTTCAAGACCATGCGAGCAGCAACCATTAGCCATGGCGGAGCAGGCAGTTCAAGGGGCCATGGCGGAGCAGCAGACAGAATCCATGGCGGAGCAGCGTTCATGGCCTGGTCCAGGCGACCATTGAGCCATTCGAGAAGGCAGACCAGAGCCCGCCATCGGCGGAGCAGCAGACCAGGAAGCCATGGCGGAGCAGGCAGACCGATGAAGCCATGGCGGAGCCGGCAGACCCATGACGCCATGGCGGAGCAATGCAGTTTTTCAAGGGGCCATGGCGGAGCAGGCAGAGCAGGATCAGCCATGGCGGAGCAGCATACCATGAAGTCATGGCGAGCAGGCAGCCAGAAGCCATGTGCAGCTGCAGACCATTAAGGCCATGGCGGAGCAGGCAGTTCAAGGGCCATGGCGGCGCAGGGCAGACCAGGATAGCCATGGCGGAGCAGGAGACAAAAGGAGCCATGGCGGAGCAGGCCGTCAAGGGGCCATGGCGGAGCAGGCAGACCATGCAAGCCATGCGTATCAGGCAGTGGGCAGGGGGCCATGGCGAGCAGGCAGACCGGAAGCATGTCGGAGCAGGCATTTTTCAAGGTCCATGGCGGAGCAGGCAGACCAGAGGCCATGGCGAGAGGCAGACCAGGAATCCATGGGGAGCAGCAGACCAGGAAGCCTGGCGGAGCAGGCAGACCAGGAGCCGGGCGGAGCAGTCATACCATGAAGCCATGGGCGCGAGCAGTCAGCCCAGAAGCCATGGCGTAGCAGTCAGACTAGAATCCAGGTGTCGGAGCGCAGGCAGAATAGGCGTCTAGGCAGAGAAGGAAACTCAGGTCCCATGGCGGAGTGGCCTCTGTGGCCCTGGCCTCGGCACTCGGCCCCTGGTCATGGCCGCCTCTACAGCCGAACCCCCCCCCCCCACCCCCCTGGGGCTGGACATTGGGAACTGGAAGCCCTTTGAGTGGAAGCCAAGTATGTGATCGGAGCGTGAGTGGTAGCGGCGCAAGGAGTGGAGCGGCGTGATTTGCACTGGGCTAGGATTGGATTTTTGAAAGGTTGAGAGTTGAGGTTTTCACTCGTCTCTGAGAAAACGCTCTGCTTACCACTCTCCGCCACGACACAAATTATGCCACCTCAGGTATTAACATATTAGTTTTCGCTTGAAAGATATGTTGATCACATACAAGGTAAAATAGCGATGACGGTTTGGGAGGTTCCCTCTGGAGTCGTTAACGCGTATACGCGTTTTGGGGTAGTTTTCCTCCTATAACCCCGAAAAGAACTTAAATTACACTTTCAGTTTTGGATCGGACAGCGAATAGCAATACATCAATCGAATCTGTAACGGTCCGCGTTTTTGTATACAGACATAATAACAACAAAACTTTGTGCACTGTATAAAATAAAGATAACAAACAAGGAGGTGCTGTCCCTGCAGCCTTTGTCTGCGCTGATCTTCAGTTTACAAACGCGTCATTAAAATGAACTGTAACTCAGTGAATACTCAACAAGAGACATGAGAGAGATATCTATAGAAGCCTGACATGTCTACTTTTTAAACTAAACAAGTGCTGCTGAGAAAACAAATATTCTGTGATAAGGTAAATCATATATGAAAACAACGCGATGTGCGCCGTTTTCACACTCCTCCCTTCGGCATTATCTTCTAATGCGACCACGCTTCCCCGCTGCGACTGAGCGCCGCTTTTGAGATTCAAATGTTTCACTGAAGCGCGCGGCTTTTGAATACGCACCCACAACGCAGAAGACAACGCAGCGAGACCTGTTCGTCAAGTTTTTTTTATTTTACTGTTTGCTTCGAGATTGATAGGAAAAGACATAATTCACCCCAAAAAGATGTGATGTGGGTTGAGGATTTGAGATTTGGATTTCTCAAAAAGAAGAACACTTTAATTCAGGCGGAGATCATAAACATGGTAAGTCTCTTTTATTTATTTATAAGCTACTTGTACTAGTTTTTTCACATAACGTGTAAACATTTTACTAGTTATACACACCTTTTTTCAAAGACTTTTGGTGTCACAAACTAGAGGAATTTCCTGAACTGAAATGTAAAATAATCCAGGGTGCACTATGTGAGGGTTACAGGTGTTCAATAACAATATACACTACTATAGCCATTCAAAAGCTTGGATGTCGGCAATATAGGAATGTAAATAAATGGAAGCGAGTAACAAATGTAACAATCAATTGCTGTTTTGCAATTATCCCCCCTAAAAAACTCTAAACTAAAAAATATTCTCATCTCTTTTCAACCATTAATAATAATAATAATATAGTTAATCATACATAATAATAATCATTACATACAATAAAAATGTTTTTTAGTAGAATAAGAAGATTGTTAAAAGGAGGTTCTGAAGGAATTTGTGTGACCTGGAGTAATGATGCAAAAAATTCAGTGTGAAAGTCAGCTTTGAGTGTTCCTAATAAACCTGGTTTAACTTGCACTCACAAGTGAAGATTAAATTATGTTGTGGGTAATTAAATATATTCTAAATAAACCTACAACCTAAAATTATATACAGTTATTTTTGTCCTCACATTCTTATTCTTTCTGTAACTCACCCCCCTCAGTGACACAGCTGACTGTAATGGCTCATTATGCAGCGTCATTAGGCAGGTCATTTGTCTTCTAGGTGTGAATTCATGATAGTTGACGCCTCTCGCATATGAACTTATACCAACAAAAAGTTTCTTAGAAAATTTTAAAATCAATATATTGTTTTTCTGTAAGTGCGTAAAACAGATGATTTTCACATCATTTGAAAAAAAAAATTCTGGCTACAACTCCAGTTCTCCATACTGGGACCAATTTTCTATAATTGTGTTTTATTGCCTTATCAAGTGATTTAACATTTTTTTAGTTTTTCACTAACCCCGCATAAAAAATTTTTTCTAAAAAACACACTCATGTACATACATGCGCTAACAATTATTATAGCCCAGTGTGTGCTGATTACAGTGAGATTAGACTTTAGCCTTTAAATATTTATAAGAAACTGAAAAAAGCACAAATTTCGGGCATGACCACACTTGCCAGGCCCCAAATCCTTAGACGCAAGGGTTCAAGCATGTTGTAAGTTGTACATTTTGTAATGTGCTGTAACTTGCGTCCACAGACAGCCACACCAAGCTCCCCACATACGAACAATCGCGCGTATCTATTGAGAAATGAGAAACAGAAAAGTTATAGAAGCTCTTCTGTTTCTAAAGTGACTATACCCTCAGCATCGGCGCCAGAGTAAGAGAGAGACTTGCACAGAACAAGTAAGCTTAGCGAGTTAAGCAGTCATTGTAATATGGGACTTTGGGCTCATTGTTAGTGGTTCCAATAACCATGTGTAAACTATTCTCTAGATTATGCCATTAGTTTTTGTTTAATGATAATTTCCTGAACAAAACTTTGATTTTTCAAGCATAGTGAAATCATTTAGGAGATTAAAAAGGAAGCTTAGCAATTTAAACAGTCATGACTATAGATGCGAACACCATTTGAAACTCAATTGGATTTGTTATTAACTAAATTTAATCACAGTGAACTAATAGCTTACGTTGCTACTTAAATTGAATGTTTAATAATTGATGGAATTTACCTTAATGGTGTTTATTTTTCCTGAGTTATTATTGTGATGCTGCTAAGCTACAGTTTCGTATAATCCTTGTTTTAAAATGATAATTTATCATAGTTGCTATCTGAATTTATTTTTAACTTTTAGAAAGAAAAAAAAATCTCCAAATATAGTTCAAAGCACGTCACAATTTCCACAGTGTTATTCTCAATTATGTGCATCACTTTCAGATGAAACATACAATTCAAATAACTGAACTCTTAAAAAACATATCCTAACTTTCTTGTTTATTAATCTCAGGAACAATATTGATAAATAAGCATCAACCAAAGGATCATAACTGATTTTTTAAATTTTTACATTCCTATCTTGATTTTGGTCAAATGGGAACATACCGTCACTGCTTTACAGGCTTTCTCAAGTCATTCAGGACTTTGCAAAAAAACCAGCAAAACAACAGCAACAAAATATTCCCTCTGTTAATAGATGCTCCTATATTAGCTACCAAAGCTATGAATCACTTTCTGAACAGCAGTGAACAAGAGCACAAGGCCATGGAATAACTTCTCTTTACTTTTTTGTCCACATGAATGATAAAGGGCCTGAAGCAGCATTATCTATACTGGGTAAAGCCAGAGGTGTGTTTTTAATGAGCGAGTCTCAGAGAAAATGAGAAGAAACGACACAGAATGTTCTGCCCTAATGAGGTAAAACCAAGAACAGTTTTGATTGTTGAGTTAGAAGGACATAATCCTAGTTTATTTTGTTTAACTTTGTCCATTTATACATCCAGAATTCAATTTATGGAACAATTAAATGGTAAAGCCCGGGCTTCCATCTAAAAAAATTGTCCTGATATATGAAAGAATGCAATCAAGAAAGATTTTTTTTTTTTTGGTTTGAAATACAATGGAAAATTTTTTTTGATTTTTTTTTTTTTTGTTTTTAAATTAATATAGACAGTGTGTGTGTGTTTGTTGTATATAGTCCTACATCACACATAATATGAAACATTAAAACTTTATTTACTAAAGCTGATAAAAAGTAATTTAAGCTAAATAAAAAAAAAACTAAAAATTTTGAGCAGGAAAATTAATTAATTGCAAAAAATATTGTTTTAGTGGAAATTTGAAGAGTTTTACAAAATTAATTTCGATAACGCTTTAAATAAAATATAAATAGTAGTTTTAAAAGCAACTTTACAAACCACAAACTAAAAAATGATAACATCTTCTTCGGAACTAACTGATAAAATAAAGTTTCGTTGAAATACTAAATAAACTGAATGAAATAAATCTAAATGACATATTATGGAAGTGTAAAAATATAAAATGAACAAAGCATCTACAAAAATGATTATATTAAAATGAAAACTAAAAAGAAACAGTAAAGCTAATTTAAAATATTAACTAACATAGACTGAAAATTGCTGATATTGTTTTAGTGGAACCAAAATAAATATGAAAATTTTAATTAGATTGTTATATATTTATCATTAAATCCAAATAAACCTTTATGAAATAAATATTACATGAAAAGCTCAACCACTAATAAACATAACACTACTAAAAAATTTGTAATAAATATATTTGGTAGAATCTGACGAAAAGCAAAAATATTAAAACTACACTAAATTTTACAAGGAAAAATATCAAATATAAGTTCAATTAACTAATTAATACATATTCTACACAATCTTCAATGAGAAATGGCTAGTGAATTTCCAATTAATTACAGGGAAACAGCACAAACACACTGAATTAGACAGTATTTTTTAATATAAAAACTGAAATAGTATTTTTCTTGTAACACGTAATCCATAATCCTTTTTTATTACAACTTCCAAAAACAAACAGAAAAAAAAAAACGATTTTACCGTGTACTATAAATAATACCCTGAGCAAATTATGACATAAATGTAATTTTGCGTGACTACACATTACAGTACATACAGTGAATATACATAATTTAGACACTGTCACTGGAATCGGCTGTCTGCCTGACTTTCATGTATAATTCTTCAGATGTAAAAGCTAAAGACTGCATGCGTTTTCTCTTCCAATGTTAACAGTCCCTTGTTTTCAAAGCACCTGAACGAAGAACGATCGCACAGGAAGATACCGAAGGTGCGTATGGATCATAAACACGACTAAGCTGAATGATGATGAAAAATGGATGATATATAAGAATGTCACATTTCTTATTGAAACATTAGGGTCACATCCCTTAGCGAGAGAATCAGCAAAGGACCAGAGAACATCATGCCTTGAAAAGAATGTTTAAATGGTCCTTCAAGCCAGTGTGTATAGTGAAAAACAGATTTGAAAAAGTTGGCATCACTGCAACAAATGAGATGCAGTTTCAGGTACTAAACCTCAAGGTTTGCATATGTTTTCCTGAAGTTAAAAGAAAAGAAATACAGTATGCAAACTAAACTAAACTAACTTTCACCCGAGGTAGGTGCAAGCAATCGCAGCTGCATTCCCACTGAATTTAAATGCGGCCCAAAACAGATTTTTGTCTTTCACGTGTGACACAGATCTGTTGTTTGCACATTTACACTCACATTTGTGCGTAAACGAGTGAAAGAGGATGGCTGGAGACACTACTGTGATGTTACGGATGCCCTCAAGTGACAAAATAAATGACTAGATCTGGAAACTCAGAATTAAAAGCAATTGTATTTCAAACCACATACAGATCTGGTTTGGATCAGGTCTGTAAAAAACAATCACATGATTGCTGTTCAGTCTGATTCTCACAAAAACACCCCAAAATTGTAATGAAAAGCATTTAATTAATTAGAATAAATGAATAAATTAATTTTTTTTAGAAATTAATTGATTGAAATTGAGACAATTTTGCTTATTTTACACATTTTTATTATTGCATTAACTGTTAAATTTATTTTTTAATAATTTGATAATATTTTTATTTAACCATCATGTTGTGTGCAGGTCATTTTAACACAGAGATGATTTTATTTTTCCAAAATGCTAGTTATTGTTATCACATTGGACTGGGAATTGGGATTTTTTCCTCCACATTATTACACTTGAGGTGTTTCTGGTTAAAATTACCTGCCAACAGAAATTGCTTTTTCTTTTTTTGTTATGTTATATTTTTTTCCAAATATTGGATTCTATCTTTTTTATCAACTACTCAACAGCAATTTTTTGTTTTTTGGACTTTGATTGATCGTAGGCCTTATTGATCTTAGCTTATACCCTTTGTTTTTAATAAAGATTATGCACAAATAATGATTTTTGTTTGTTTTGTTTTTTTTTTTTTTACTCCAAAAAAGCATTTAATTTCCAAAACTATATTAATCAGTTCCAAAATAAATACAAACCTGTGCTAACTGCAAGAAAACAATTGATAAAAAAGACCCAAACCAAGAAAATATAGCATAACATAGATTTATAAGCAATTTCTAAAAAGGCCAGTTGGTCATTTTGACCGGGAACACCAAATTATGTATAAATATTTTTCAGCACAGAGCAAAAGTAAAATTTTGAACTTGTGTTGAAATTGTGGAACTTGTCAAAAAAAAAATTTTCAAACAAACCATGTCATAATGCAAGAAGCAATGTAAATGAGTTAAAATAAATAAAAGCTTATTTTTCTTTCAATTAGAACAGGTTTTTTTGTATTCTTTTTGTGGATCTGGATTGATCGTAGAGCCTCATTGATCTTAGCTCATGCACACATCCGTTTTTGAGTGAGTATTGACTCTCGGTGTGCAAAGTCAGGTTAAAATTCATTTTGATATTTATGGAAACTCAACTTGAAAGAAAGTTTAATTTTGCCTTTGGCACATGAAGATGACAGTTTTTTTTAACATGGAAGAGACGACTCTATGGCCATAGCATCAATATTTGAAGATACTATACAGCTTAAAGAAGTGTAAGTGAAGCATGCATGCACAATGGAAAATAAAAACTGCCTCAGGGGTTCAGCACAGAGAGGCTACGCAGTTGCATGGCGACATTATTTGTTCATGCTAAGACATAACAGGCAATGATCAGGTGAACATGCACACAAAGATTTAAGGAAATCAAAGTCAACTTGCAGTGTGAATAAGACGCCTGATATGCTTTTGCTTTCAGCTTCTGGACTTTAAGTGAGACAGTGCACTTCAATGTTCACAAAGGGAGGCCACTTTCTGGTATTTTCTGCATTGCGAATGCTGTCAAAACAGGGTCTCAAAGCACTTTCGACAGGGGATTTTTTTATTTTGCTCGGAGCGCGGAAGTTGTACGCATTGGCGATGCTTAGCTGGCCAATGCAAGCTTAGGATGTTTTCTGCCACAACTTAGCTGTGGCAGCAAAATGTTTTTTACCTATTTTTGTCAAATCGTATTAAGACAGGCTTCGGCTCCCCAAATATAGGTATCTGTCTGTTGCTATGAGATTACATATCGGAACATCTGCTCGGTTATATACTTGCCATAGTTTTGGGATCAATGACTTTTTTGTTCTTAAAAAGAGACATCTCTTCTGCGCATAAAGGCTGCATTTATTTGATCAAAAATACAGAAAAACTGCTAAAATATTTTTTACAATCGCAAATAACTGTTTTTCTGTGTGAGTATAGGTTAAACTGTAATGTATTGATCTTCATCATGATCGTCAGAATTCATTCTAATGTGATGATTTTGCAGCTCAATAACATTTCTGATGTTGAAAATCAGTTGTTTGTGCTGGCTCAATATTTTTGTGGAAACCGTGATACGTTTTTCAGCATTTATTTGAAACAGAAATCTTTTGTAATATTATGAAATGTCTTTACCTGTTGTTTTACAGTCTCTTTGAGATATCAGTAACAGTTTGTATTGGCTTTAAAGTTTTAGATTTTTCCAGTTTCATTTTATCTAAATTTTTATTTTCTATATATATATTATTCATTTTTATTTTTTATCTTTTAGTTTTCAGTTTAGTTTTAGTTATTTTAGTACATAAAGTAAACTGATTAAAATGAGAAAATGTAATCTGATTGTGTAAAAGTTTTTTTATTTATCATTTTCAAAAAATATGATTAGGTGACAACACACACCCACAATGCCCAACACCACACACACACACACACACACACACACACACACCCCACAAACACACACACACACCACACACCCACTATATATTTATAAACCGGTCTTTACCTGTCATTTATCTTTTAAAATGTCAATTTTTCCTATATACAGTAAATATATATATAGAAATATATTATTATGATATTTAATTATTACTTATTTTCTGAATTTACCACTTTTATATTAATTTATTTTTAGTATTCTAATAATGCTGTTTTTTTTTTTTTTCCTTTCCTTTATTCATCAAAATCCGAAAACTATCAAGTTCCAATAAAAAATAAATAAATTAAATAAATAAAAAGAATAAAGAATTAAGCAGCACAACTGTTTAACATTGATAATATTTCTAAGGATCATGTACTGAAGACTAAAGTAATGATGCTGAAAATTCAGCTTTGATCACAGAAATAAATTACAGTTTAACAGTATATTAAAAAAGAAAACCATTTTATTTTAAATTTTAATAATATTTCACAGTATTAATTTTTTTTTCTGTATTTTTGATCACATAAATGCAGTATATACTGCGATTAAAAAAAAAATTCCCCACAAATTAGCTGTAGCAGAAATGTTATGAAATGTTTGTGGAAATGTTTTACCTATATTGTCCATTCCTAGTTGAAGCACACATCCATATGTTATCTGTCTGTTATTATAAGATTAAATATAGGAACATCTGCTCCATAAATTAAGGATATTGTGTCGTGTTGAAGACAAAATCAGTGCAAAACTGACATACTTTGTTCAGTCTGTAATTCATTCGGTTTGCACGTGTAAACACAGAAATTACATGATATAATAGTCTTGATAGTGATTTATAAAACCATTTAAAAAAAATTTTTAATCCCAATTTTCATTAAAAATCCTGTACAGAAATAAAAATGAAAGAAACCAAACTTTGCCGCGCGCCCTGCTTTTTTTTGCATAAAAAATCTCCCCAGACCCCCTCGACCCCCTCTGAAATTTTTCCCTTTGGGCATTGCAAATAAAAACCCTTTGAAAAAAAGGGGGGCCTGGTTGTTTTTTCCCCTTCATTGAGTCTCACTCAAAAATCAAAAGGAAAAAAACAGGGGAAAAGGGAAATTAATTTTTGGTTTTACACACTTTCCCCCTGTATTGGTTTTTTTTTTCTTTTTCCCAAAAAACTGCTCTCATGGGGGCTTCTTATTACCCGACGTGGGGGACAAACCCCGGGAAAACAAAAAAGGGAGTTCAAAATTGCACCCCACTTTAAACCTGTGGGGGCTGTGGGGAAATATACTGTAATTTTGTGTTTTGGACTGCATATTCTTTTAAAAAATTTAACACATGCTCAAAATTTGCAAAAGGAACAAAAAAAAACTCCTTTTCCCCACTTTGCAAATTAAATCTAAAAAGCTTTTTGGTTTTAAAACCCTGCCAGGCCCCGTCAAAAAAATTTTAAAAAAATTTTCTTAATATTTTTTAAACCAAATGAAAAAAAAGTCAAAAAAACCCCAAAAAACAAAATAACCCAATTGCCCCCTTTCATCCAAGTGGGGGAAAAACCCTTTAAAACTAAAGGGTAAAAGGTTCACAACATTTTGATATTCAAGACAAAAATCATTCATGGCCCTCAGAAGTTTAAAGAGAAAACTAAATTTAAAAAAGGGTTTGAAATTTAAATATTTCTGATGCACGATTTGTATGAGAATATGCTGTGAATCTCAGAAAACCCCCAAAATATTAAAGAAAATGATTTTGCATTAAAAAAAGCGATCCTTGTATAAGCCATTAAATTAAATAAAATAAATTTAAAATTTTATTTCTTTATGGGCAAAATTAAAAGCAGGTAACAAATCTACTAATTCATTTTTTTCCAAATTAAGAAAATTTAAATTATTTTTTTTTTTTTTCCCTTTTAGGGGTTTTGGGGGAAAAATTTATACTTTTGAAATGTTTTGCTATATGTATAAAAACATAAATTTTAAAAAAATCCCCATTTTTCCCCCCAAAATGTCTTAATTTCCTCAAAAAATTTGCCAACCCGTTGAAAAAATTTTTCACAGTGACTTTTATTGATAAGAGGGTTTTTTTTCTGTATTAATGTTTTTTTTTATAGGCTTTTGCCTGTATTTTTTTAATTTTGCACTTCATTTCTTTTTGGGTTTTAAGGGGTTTAAAAGAAATGTCAATAAAATTAATGGATAATGTCTTGGCATTATCCATTTTTTACAGTGCAATGCAAAAAAAATAAATAAACAAAAAAAAAAAAAAAATAAAAAAAATAAATAAGCAAAAAATCTGCAAAATAGAAATAAAATACACATTTATAAATATAAAATAATATTTAATTAAAAATATAAAAATATTATTTTTCTATTTCTCTATTTTGAGCTGCAATCATATTGTTGTGAGATTCACCCTAATATCTCTCAGATAAAATGTTTCTCCTGAACTTAAAAAAAAAAAAGTTACGAAAAATGCATGTTTTCAGAATTGTGTGAAGGTCGTCCTTTTCTCATGAACCTCTAAATAGTCCGGGTTTTCGAAATGAAGCTTGGCTTTCAGTTCCCAGTATTCACTTCTGTTGGGCTCTATGTAGAGCGTGTTTGGCGTCGAGCAGTACACCATGGTCTGCTGTACCCTTTCCGGATTCAAGTATTGATGTCTCACATCAAAGTCTGCCGCGCACTGAGCTGATGCATGTGTGCCATGCTTACATGCTACATTACCCTGTAAGAGGCCTGCTGGTCCCCTAGCCAAGATATCTCGGTAAAGTGGTTATGCGTCCAGAGAGGAGAGTGTCTGTTGGCGCATCTCTGGAGTGCGGCTGAACTTCGGAGCTTATCGCATTGCTCCCGGCGTCTTCATCGGGTGGATGCCAGACCTCTATTGAGTTCTTCAAAGTCTCTATAACTCTCATTGCACTTCCCTCACTATAGAGGCCGTTTTTCGCACCGCTTTCTGCTGCGGATGGGATGTACTTGCAGAAGCTGACCCTTCGGCGTTCTGGGCGCCGGCTCTATCGGTGTAGATAGCATCGAAGGAGAGCTGCGCGTGGTGGTTACGCGAAGCCAGGCGTTCAGACTTTTACGCCCGCTTCACTATGACAACAAACAACAGCGGCTGACAGCGGATAATATAAAAAAGGAGCAGAAAAGCTGAGTATAAGAACAGAAAGGGGGACGGGATACTGCGTATCATAATCCAAGGCTGTTTCTAATGTGATGGTGCTAACAGGAAGAGGATTCCTCCCGAGTGAGAGGCGCGACGGAAGATTGTGCATTTGAGCTTTCAGACGAGAGATGAGACGCGGAACGCATCGCGATATCCTCTCCGAGAGACTCAGCGGAGATTCGCGAAATGACGCTTGATTCACCACGGGTACCGGGTGCTGAGCTGTTCCTAGCCGGTTTTTCATCTCCACCGCGCAGGCACGATCTAGCAATCCCAAGGGTTCTCGAAGAGATCGATCTGCACCAACTTAATGCTAGGTCTTCGAGGACTACCGACCCGAAGAGAAGTTCGTGAAGTGGTTGCTGCGCAGATTCAATCGAGCCAGGCTCAATCCATCAAAGATGCCCAGTGGTAGGGTCTTGAGGAGGTTGTTGTTGGCTTAACGGTTGAAGATTAGGGACCTGCTGGAGAATGCACCAACCCGCTGATCTCTGGGATAACATTTAATACTCCAAATACAGAAGCACTGCAAGCTTTGTGGGCCATGCAAACATGTCCTCGGTGAGCAGCTCAGTTAAGTTGCGTTTTAAGTAAAGCCTTCTTAGAAGTGTAATAAGCTGGCCGAATGTCCTATATCGCCAGAATGACCGCTATCGGTTCTTTGCCTAAGTCGGGCAAATCAATCGGTTCGCGCCATTGGGAAGGTGGAACACACACCGAAGAGATGTAGTTTCGGTCCAGGTCGCATCTTTTTTGGTTAATGCGGCTTGGGATCAAGATCTGAGAGATGCTTTTCGATTTTCCGGCTCTTGGCGGTTGACGTTCAACCCGAGGTCTGAGATTTGGAGAGTGCATGTGCATGAGTTAGGACAGTCTAGAGTAACTGGGGATTTGGTTTGGTAGGCCAACATTGTGGCCAGTGGTCTCTCGTGACTTGCCCGGAAAACTGGCGTGAAGTGGGTTTTGACACGCGAGGTTTTCAGACAAGCGGCTGCTTTTGTAACCACATAGGGCGGTTGAGGGCCCGCAGATACGCTGTAAACACCGCTGACGCGTGGTTTTGTAGGGGATCTCGAGTGCTGTGGGCGGTTCGTGCGTGCATTCGTGATGACGTGATGGCTTTGCGGGGACACCAGTTCTTGCTTTGGCGAGATTTCGATGAGATCTAGATCATTTTAATCGGAAGGGAGTCTCACAAGCCGGCATCTCGGACTAAAGCCGTGGTGCTGGATATGCTTTCAAGCCAGAGCTTTTAAGCACAATTAATTCGCCAGAACAATTCCACCCGGGTTTTCTTCGAACTGTAACTCCACAATGTGACTCAGGTGCTCCAGAAGGCCGATATGGGGAAAACACTTTGAGGTTTGATTGCCCCCTCTCGGGTCGAGGATGATAGTTAAAGGAGAACATACCGAAAAGATGTTGTATGGCAAGAAGCGGATAGCAAATTGTCATTGAGGATGATCACCTCTAAGTGGCGTAAATCGCTCAGGACGCTTGCGGAGAGGTTGAATGTGTGCTAATATAATTATAATCAATCTGTAGGTACTCCAGGCTTTCAAGTCCGAGGAACGTGTCGTGTCGTTTAGTGCCTCGATTTTGTTGTTGTTCAGATGCAGTCGCTTTAATCCCTGGAGTCCGTTAAATGCGCGCTCGACCGTTTCCTGATATATCTATTTGTTGCCCAGGTGTGAAATGGTGAGTCCTTCATAATGACGAAATCGTTATGAGAGAGACTTTCTTTAACAGATTTCTGTGAGCAGAAGATGATATGCAGGGGCGGTGAAGTGTAAAGGCGTTAACCTCAGGACGTATTTGTTATTCCCTCTGTTTTCTAGCTGGCTGTAAAAAATCACCGTCTCTTTCTTCGCAGAGGCAACAGGCCTGTACATATATCCCTGTAATTGTAGAACATCTCAATTAAGGTGAAAAAATGTGGCCCCGAAGGACAATGGTATTGCAATATCCACATATGCATGTTCATGATGATGGATGCATTTGGTTGAGTAGAGTTGTGTGCTGTCATCTGAAAAGAGGAAAATGCAATGTTAATTCATGAACAATACCAATTCAGCATTTAAAACCAATGCTAAATGTGAATAATAAAATGCAACTCAATATATAAGCATGCATAATATAAAAAAAAAAAAAAATGTATAACTATTTAAAGAAGAGGACTAAAACATTGCAGAGAAATTATTGATAATCAAATTGGACACAGATGCACTGCAGGAGTGATTTTCCTTCTGTATGTTTTACAGTACAAATATTCAAACATTCTTAAATCAGAAGACAGTTGTACTTGAGAAGCAAAATGACTTATGATAGTGAAGTCTTGTTTTTCTTACAAAATGTATCAATTAAGTGGTTTGGATTGCTTAAAGCCCAGCAGAAGAAATCTGGCGAATGAGATATTGAGCTTGTTTTCTTGCCCAAAGGCAGTTTTATTCCTTGTCTTTCAACACCTAATTCATTTATGACACTGTGTTACAAAGACCACGCACGTATTCTTAATATCGTGAAGTTAAGATCTTTTTCGCTGCTCACACGATATATTGTACTAGGAAAACAAGACCGAATACCATAAAGGACAAATATGTTTTTTGCACTTTGTCCGTGGTGAACAAGTATGTGTGAGAGCTACGAAATCACTGAAAATTCAACAATATTATAGAACCGCCGTAGCATTATGTGTCTGTTCAGAATTGTTGCATATTAGGGGGGGCGTTGGGCTTACGCCAGGATTCAAAATATGCATATATCATGTGGAATTTAAAAGAGGAAACCATTTCAAAAAAAATTTTTTTCTGTACTTTGTGTGCGACAAGAGGAGTCCTCCACTGGGTTGATGCACAATGGTAAACTCTGTTTATTATGAGAGCACTACCGCCCCAATCTGAAATACACTGACAACTTAAGAAATAATCCCTACATTGTGATCGTCGCACGAGTGGTCCAATATGAAACTGTAGGCTGGCTGTGATACGCAGCTGGTAGCCATATACTAAAGCCAAACAGTGGCCCCCCACCGATATGCATGATGACCATCTGTGTGTATACATGATACAAAAAGTGCCATAGCGTACAATGCCATTTGTGTGAACGCGTAGTTCGGGCTGTTAGAAAGAGAGTAGACAGTCCACGTTGTATGTCACTGTGAAATCGGAAAGAACTGGGCCATCGACTCAGATATGGTCGCATTTAGCGCCACGTCTTACACGGTAAAAAAGGCAATAATGTCGCATAGGGAACAATTGCCATATTTCGTTAACACTTGAGATGTGCAACACGTCTTGAACTATGTGGGTGCATTCAAGTCATGGACGTGAAAAGTATTTAATTGTATGAGCGATTCATGATGTCGTAATAACCTGTGAGACAACTGCTGGATTTTTCTGAGTTTGAGGCAGTTGATATCAGTGGATGCAGGTTTAGGTACGCTGTGCAGTATAAACCGAACAAATAGTTACAGACGACGAAAGAAATTGAAACTAGGCTCGGCTGCATGCCACAAAAGATATTCAGCGTTGGTACAATTGCAATCCCATTTCTTTAAATGCAATCATTGTTAATCTAAGTATAGGTGTAGAATTCCTTGCTGTAACTTTATTTGCACACACAATCCCCATCGTTTATGCAAAAAAAAAAAAAATAAAGTGATTTCAACGACACGTGGACGTCGAAAATACGACGGTCGCGACACGTAAGGAAAAGTACGAGCATTCGCAGAAAGGCTTGGATAAGTCTGGAATACATCAATCACTTGCACATCTTGTCTCCTCAAAATGGAGTTTCGCAGGCCGATAACTTCACCCTGGGGTAGTAAACGAGGTCTTCGCTTCATGTCAACGGGGTGTTTTATCATTTGTTCTTAACTGTAGAACAGCGGGTTTTAAGAATGAAAAATATTGTAACTAGTCCATTTATTAATAACTGGTAAATAACGAGTGGCTAAATCACAAACCAACCCTCTTCGTGCGGGCATCCTGGGTCGGGTTTTATGTAATGTGAGTGTTTGCGATAATGACCGAAAAGCATTGTGCAGTGTCCTGTGAAATGGTAGACCACGATGCGAATTGTGCACCGACGTGAGCTTGGAAAAAGAGGTTGAAACGCCGTTGAACGCCTCTCTACTGCTGAAACAACATGCGAGGGACAAGACGACTCGCTTGGCGGTATAAGAATATTGCATCTTGTGATTATCCTGTTCGTAGGGTTATTTATGCCTGACAATCACGCTTACGGCCTCATGTCACGGGGTCCGCTTGGATCTCTAACAGCGCAGGAAGTTGGTTGCCAACTAACTTCTCCATCGCGCGTATGTGCAAATCGGATCGAGGGTTAGAATCAGTAAAAGACTATTTCCCGAACACGGTCAGGATAGCAAATGTTTGTTCACGGCTTACCGGCGTGCACCGCAGAGCAAAATCTCATCTGGAAAGATTTTTATTATTTTTTCTCCATTCTGTTGCTGCATTTACATTTTAATTCGAGCTCCTCTTGGTTCCCGGATCCCAGGGTACAGTGATGCTCGTCAGGCAACCATTTCTCTGACTAACAGGACGATGACTCGGAATTCGCAACAGCTACATCCCACAAATGTGGGAGGGACACAAACACTGGCACCATGATGATGATGATGAATGAAATTAAAACGAATCGCATTTATCAAATCAAAACACTGTTATACAGGGGTCAGTGAGAGGAGAGAAAATGACCACGGCAGTGGCCTCTAAAAAGTATTTTGAGTCATGGGTATGGATGTCACTGCATTGCACTGCAGACCCAGGGACCTCATGTAAAACGTTTCCACAATAGTGCTTTATTAAATGACATATGTCTTAGTTTGTGTTCGTTCAAAATTTATGTATATATGTATAAATGTAACTGAAGTTTAAATTATTAAGTTTTGCATACTAGCCAGTGTAATTTATTTTTAGAAGAAAGATAGCACATATAAAGGCATGTTTTTTTTTTTCTCAAGCAAAAGCTTGTTAAGTGTGAAATAAAAACAAGACACTATTTGTGACGCCTGCTGTGAAACATGACAAGAAGAACACGTATTCGTACATCACTATAATCACCAGATAAAAGAAAAGTGAAGTAAAGAGAAAAGATCTTGCACACATACAGACACCTGCTTTGATATGTTTAGACATTTTCAAAAGTGTGATTTAAAGGGAACAGTTCACCCAAAAATGAAAATTTGTTTGAAAGGTACATACCCTCAGGTATGTACAAGATGCAGATGAGGTTTTGGTTCTTCATCAGGTTGGAGAAATGTACCAATTGCATCACTTGCTCATGATGCAACCCAATGCATTGTTTAGAAACGTTTTAAACTTCAAAGGCTCTCTAAAATTTCCATAATCCATAATCTCGCTTCGTCTTCAGAGAAAAAGTGCTGGTCTGATCAGGAGAGAAATGCTGCACAGATCAGCATTGTTTTAAACAGCTTCTAAACAAGTATGGGTGGCTGGATTTTGATGTTACAGGACACAACAGAGGATGATGGACTTTTTTCTCCTGGAGGAAACATTATTATGGATTTATGGGAGCATCATAATTTATCTTGAAGCAACAGTTTTAATACTGGATGTGTTTCAGCTTTTTCTTCTCCAGATGTTACACTGCTGGACTGGAGATGCGTGATTATTGTGATGTTTTTATCAGCTCTCATTCGGACGGCACCCATGTCGCACTGCACTGAAACATCCACTGCTGAGACACTGATGCAATTGCTCACATTTCTCCAAATCTGTGAAGATGAGAAACAAACTCATCTAATCTTGGATGGCGCTGAGGGTGGAGTAGATGCTACACTTGAAATTCTAGTTACACATCTGTGCACTGATGCATCATTTACTCAATCGCTGTCCAAATGACGAGTCATTGTGTGATCCATAATAAAACTACACATCAACACTTCTCTGATGCATCTGTAATTAAAAGGCTTTTCTATTTTCTGTCCATCATATTAGGCAGCTGCAGCTAATACAGAAACTGCTTCATATTCATATCACACATTCGTATCACTGTGCACAGCATGTAATATGCTGTGTTTCCATGCGTGGGGTTATGATTTTGAATGATGCAGACTAGAAGTCTCAGAGTATGAAGCTGTTTTCATAGTGGTTGACTGATATGGATTTTTTTTAATGGTTATGGCGATATCTAGAGGCACTAGTTCATTTAGTTTTTATGTGTTTTTCGGAGGCAGGTTTATCTGAAATAAATTAAAGTGCAATAATAGACTGCCACGAAGAAAAAAAATGTAATGGTGTAGCTGTCTCCAAAAAATGTTTGCACAGAAAAACACAAAAAAATAGCAGTAAATGTGCAGAGATTGTGTGACACTGAAGACTTAAGTTCTGTAAACTGCTGCTGAAGTGTGTCAGTTTTTAACAATACAGGAATAAATTACATTTTACAATATATTCACATTATTTTTAATTTTTACTGTCTTTTTGATCAAATAAATGTAGCCTTGGTTAACAGAAGAGATTTATTTTAAAAACATTGTAAGCCATATAAATCAATAATTATTCCACAACTTATGTACAGTATAGTATGTTTTTGTTTTTTTTTTTTTTTTTTAACTAAGCAGAATATGCCACGTTTACTTGCTACTAAGTGCCTCAAACATAACTCATTCACTATCTTTCAAAGATCTCACGTTACTAACCTGGAGAATTGTTCCAAATGATTTTAAAGCTGATATCTAGCTGCTGATGCGATACAGACATAATAAAATAAATAATGGCAAATGAGCTTTACACAAAATTGTCAAAATGAAATGAACATTTAGACGCATATGTACTCAAACTTCATTAAAAAATTTGGGCATGTTGTGAGATTTTGGAATTGGTTCAAAGAAAAAAGAACACTTTTATCAATCGGCCAAGTCAACGCAATTATTGGCATCGTTTTTATTATGCACAAAATTGGCCAAAACTGTCTGTGGTGAGTGACATCCTACTGCCTTTTAGTGTGCAAAAAAAAGTTGTGGTTATAGATGGAAGAGTATATTATATTATGCTCTAAAGTCTGACCTGATTCAGGAAGAATTATGCTAATGAACATCGGTTTGGGATAATTTCAGTAGAAACATTGAAAAGTGTTTACTTGCAAATTCTTTACAGGTTTTGACTTCTAAGATCTTGTTAGAGAGCTAAATCTCACTGTGAAATTCACCGCAGAAAGAAGTGCAGAGATCTCACTGGTGTGTCGGGGCTGCTTTTAATAAATTGTGGTGAGTATATATTTTATCAGGCGGGTATTGTGCTGCTGTAAACCATCTGTGGGTCCGGTTCACATCTGTGCAGCATCAGTCAGCAATCACGTTTTCTCTGTGGGGCTTCACCTGTAGTCAGGCTGGTCACATGGCTGCTATCGTCTTAATGCCATTCTTTTTATTTTTTTTCTTTTTTTCTTTTGTTTTGCATGGTGTGTTGGTGCGAAGGCTACGAGCACAAACAGTGAAAAATAAACGTGCTAGCAAACAGTATTTTTTGTTCAAAACAAAGCCACCAAAATCTAACGACAAGTGGCAGTCAACTATATCTTGGATGCTTCAGCACTGGTAATGAAGGTGCAGGCAACTGGCCCAGCAAAAGAAACATTAATCTGACTGAAAAACTTAATATTTTAGGCCGACATTTGAAATGTATGTATCTCGAACTGCATTTGGAGCGTTCACACCATTTCTTTCAACAAACAAAACTAATAAGCTCACGTGTGATGATTTTGTCAAGCATACATACAGTAAATGAAACAGGTGTGATGGCGCACTCAAAAAATTGTGGCATGTTTACTAACTAGCTTTGCATCAATTTGACTTTTATGTTAAATAATAATAGCTTTAAAAAAACATTTATTCAAATTGCTTAGAATCTGTTCACTGAGAAAACATTGTCATTTATTCAATAAATGTATGAAGTATTGACTAGCTGAGGAAACATGCAATATTTAATATAATTACAGTGAATGAGACAAATTGGACTTATTGAGGATAGAGAATAATAAAACCTGTGTATTTTAAAAACACATTTAGTTATTAAAAGTACTATTAACCGAAATCTGACATGTTTCGATTTTTATGCATGTAATGACAAATATATGCATCAACATTAAGACTATGGGATTTTTAATTATTATTTATGTTAAAACTGTGTTATTATCACTGATACACTATTATATGTTTGTTACTATTTTGAATTAGATTTTATTGTTATGGTGTTTCCTTTTTCACTCCTTTAACTTGGTTAAAGTGTTTAGTAATGTCATTGGTCATTCATATGTTTTTTATTAGTTTATTGTTATATATATGGATATATATCTATATATATAATATATCGATATATCTATTTATATATATATATATATATTTTATATATATATATAATGCTATGCGCGAATCTTGTAAATCAGGATTTGTGTACAGTTTTATGTTTTTTTAGTTTTAGGGTCTGTTTAGTTTTAGTATTTTAGGTAGATCAGCTCAAACCTAAACCGAAAATGAGAACTGTTGTAAGGCTCCAGCCCTCTAGTTGATACTGCCCCATGTAATGACTCTCCCAACCATTAGTTGGCGCTGTCACTCATGAGGTGTAATGACTCTCCCATCCACTAGGTGGCCCAGCACATTGTAAGAACTCTCTGGGTCATCACTAATTAGGAATTGATTTCTACAACCTGCTGGTCATTATCATTGTTGGTGTTCTGCCTATTTAAGTGTGCCTCGCTTCCTTAGACTTGTGTGTTCAATCTTGAGCTAACCTATCGTGTGTGTAATCCTTGCCTAGAAAGTCAAGCTGGTAAAACTTCTGGTTTTGTTTACTGTTCTTTTTGTTTGTATTTTCACTGAGGAAGCACGGCTTCTCTTATGTTGTTCTTTGGGAACTTGGAGCCTACAGTAAAACCCTTTTGTTTGATTGACAAAGCCTGCTTGTTATCCTTCTGCTCTTGGGTCCAATGGATATCTATCACTCACCATAGCCCAGTGGTAAACAGGGAGCTCAGTTGACTAGAAGTCCTGAGTTCGATTCCAGCTTCAGACACCCTTTACAGCAAGATTGAACCATGGAAGTGGACCCAGCAGAAGGAGCCCCACCTGCTTCCAATGTGGATCGTATATTAGCTGCCTTGTCTGGCCAAGCCTCCACCATTCACAGACATGAGCAGATCTTAACTGAGATCCTGCAACGCCTAGGTGAGCGAGCTGAGTCTCAAACCTCTCCAGTGTTTAATGTTCCAGCTGTGAGACCCGCACCTCCAGTTCCTGGGCTTCTGTCTGAGCCCAAAACTACCTGCACCAGAGAGGTATGATGGGAATCCTGAGAGATGTTGGGGCTTTGTCACTCAGTGCACTCTAGTATTTGGATAACAACCTAACAGTTTCCCTACAGAGAGCAGTAAGGTGTTGCATACATCATCACTCTGCTCACTGGAAAAGCTCTGGACTGGGCTACGGCTTTGTGGGAACAACAATCCCCACTTACTGACAATTTTGACCAATTTTATTGCTGAAATGAGGAGGGTCTTTCATCACCCTGCTAGTGGGGAGAAATTGATCACAGGCTGCTTCAGATCTCTCAAGGGACAAGGGGTGTAGCTGAATTTGCAATTGAGTTCCGCACGTTAGCTACTGAGAGCGGTTGGGACCAACGAGCCCTGAGAGCAGCGTTCCACCACGCCCTGTCCCCTGAACTCAAGGATGAACTGGCCTTCCGGGAGCCGGCTCCCGACCTAGAGTCCCTTATTGACATTTCTATCAGGGTGGACAACCGCATTCGAGAGCGCAGACGGGAACGCTGTGGGGAGGTCCGGCTGCCCGAGCCCCAAGTTTGTAGCAGTACCCTTGATGCACCTCCACTCCCCAGGAATTTCGAGGAAACCCATGCAACTGGGGAGGACCAGACTGTCACAAGCCGAGAGGGAACGACGCATGAGGGAGAAGTGCTGTTTGTACTGTGGTAAGCCAGACCACTTCAGGTCCAACTGCCCTGAGCTGATGGGAAAAGACAACTCTCGTCCGAGAAGAGGGGGGCTGGGACGAGAGTAATCACATTCCCCCAACCAACAGGTTTCTGGGGTTTCACTCAATGTGTCACTGAAATGGATTATACTTTAGCCAGACACCCACCATCATAAGCTACGGGCCTCTTTCTAGATTCAGGGGCTGCTGGAGATACAGTTTATGGATTATACTTTATCCTTGGTTTCCCAGACACCTAAGAATTCAGCCCATCTCTGTTAGTTTTTCCGAGTTTCAAGTCTGACTCCCCCCTGATGCTGCCCCATAACTGCATTGGTTGTTACGATCCACCAAGCTAACTGTGCAACCTCCTGCGCCACAGATCTGCTACCAGGTACCTGTACCCCTCCTCGAGGGAGACTTTATTCCCTCTCTGCCCCAGAAAGAGCTGCCATGGAAGAAATATATCAGTGATGCACTTAACAAATGGATTTATCCGTCCATCTACATCACCGGCAGGGGCTGGATTTTTCTTTGTGGGAAGAAGGATGGTGGTCTTCGTCCGTGCATTGACTACCGGGGCCTTAATCGCATCACAGTAAGGAAACCGTTATCCACTGCCACTAATGACCACGGCCTTCGAACTCCTTCAAGGGGCAACCATTTTCACGAAGTTGGATCTTCGGAATGCCTACCACCTTGTAAGGATACGAGAAGGAGATGAATGGAAGACTGCTTTTAACACACCTAAAGGACACTATGAGTATCAGGTAATGCCCTTTGGACTAGTCAATGCTCCAGCAGTTTTTTCAGGCACTTATTAATGATGTGCTACGGTGATATGCTTGACAAGTTTGTGTTTGTATATCTTGATGATAATCCTCATCTTCTCTCGTTCCTATCAAGAACATGTTCAACATGTCCGTACTGTCCTGTCCCCAACTGCTGAAGAATGGACTCTTTGTCAAGTTGGAGAAGAGCGAATTTCATGTCCCCACTGTATCTTTCCTTGGTTTTTATAGTCTCTAGTGGCAAGGTCCAGATGGATCCCGGCAAGATCCAGGCAGTTCTTAATTGGCCCCAACCATGCTCGGCCAAGGAGGTCCAACGCTTTTTGGGATTTGCCAATTTTTACCGGAGATTTATTAGGAACTTTAGTGCTATTTGCCGAACCCCTGACCGCTCTTACCAAGAAGACATCAAGCCCTTTTAAGTGGACTGAGAGGGCAGATGCAGGCATTCAAACCGACTCAAGCAGCTCTTCACGTCTGCACCCATTCTGACTCTCCCAGATCCTGAGTTGCCATTTGTTGTCGAGGTGGATGCTTCGGACGTTGGGGTAGGAGCTGTTCTGTCACAGAGGGCTAGAAATGACCACAAACTTCACCCTTGTGCTTACTTCTCACGACGACTCTCCCCAGCCGAGAAGAATTATGACATTGGTAACCGGGAACTGTTGGCAATAAAGCTGGCACTTGAGGAGTGGAGACAGTGGCTGGAGGGGGCCAAGCACCCATTCCTTATCTGGACAGACCACAGAAACCTCACCTATACCCGTGAGGCCAAGAGGTTAACTTCACGTCAGGCTCGTTGGGCCCTCTTCTTTAATCGTTTTGATTTTACCCTCTCATATCGCCCAGGTTCTAAGAACTCAAAGCCTGACGCCCTCTCAAGACTATTCGTTACACCAGAAGTGGAGGGCGAACCCGAGCCTATCCTACCCAGCTCCAGAGTGGTTGCATCTATTCAGTGGGGAGTTGAGACCGCAGTTAAGAGGGCCCAACAGCAACATCCTGACCCAGGTAATGGCCCACCCGGGCGCCTTTTTGTACCTGATACTGTGCGTTCTGATGTGTTACAGTGGGGCCATGCTTCTCTTTCTTCGGGCCATCCTGGGAGCACAAGGACATTGAAACTCATCCAGAGAAGGTTTTGGTGGCCCAACATGCAACGAGACGTTCGGGCTTTTGTTGCTGCATGTGCTGTGTGTGCCCAGAACAGGAACCCAGAAGCCACCCTCATGGCCTGTTGCACCCACTACCCATCCCTAGACGCCCCTGGTCCCACATATCTTTGGACTTTGTAACTGGTCTACCCAAGTCTCAAGGTAACTCTGTAATTCTGGTGGTGGTAGACCGATTTTCTAAAGCCTGTCACCTAATACCATTACCCAAGATCCCCACAGCAGGCCAGACTGCAGAATTGTTGATGCGACATGTTTTCAGAATCCATGGCTTTCCCCAAGATATAGTGTCTGACCGGGGATCACAATTCACCTCCCGATTCTGGAGGTCTTTCGGTAACCTCATTGGGGCATCCATTAGCCTGTCCTCTGGATTTCACCCCCAATCTAATGGACAGACTGAGAGGGTCAACCAGGAGATTGAGAAGACTCTTAGATGCCTGGTGTCTAACAATCAGACCGCCTGGAGCTCTCAGTTGATCTGGGCTGAGTTTTGCACACAACACTTTACACCACTCTTCCTTAGGCATGTCCCCTTTTGAATGTCAGTTTGGTTTCCCCCCCCCTCTGTTCCCTGAACCAGATCCCGAGGTCTGTGTACCAGCTGCGGCTCAACTCGTCCAGAGGTGTCGAAGGGCGTGGAGGAGAGCACGAGCAGCCCTATTAAGAGCCACTCGACAACAGCAGAGGCATGCTAACCAGCACTGTAGAATTGGACCATCCTTCAGGCCAGGACAGAGAGTGTGGCTATCCACTAGGGATTTACCTCTGCATGTTGAGTCTCGAAAATTAGCGCCTCGCTTCATTGGGCCCTTCAAGATCCTCAAGAGGATCAACCCAGTATCCTACCGACTCCTCCTACCCAAGTCCATGCGCATTCACCCTACCTTTCACATCTCCCGTTTAAAACCTGTAATCTATTCTCCTTTGTCCCCATCTAGGAAACCCCCTCCACTTCCTCGCATCATTGGGGGTCAGCCGGCCTATACCGTGAGTGGACTGTTGGACTCTCGCCAGGTCCGTGGGAAGACCCAGTATCTTGTGGACTGGGAGGGGTATGGCCCAGAGGAGCGGGTCCTGGGTGCCAGCCCGAGATATCCTCGATCCAGATCTCATCAGGGAGTTCCGCCGTCATAGTCAACACCGCTAAGGGAACGTCAGGAGCCGTTCGTGGAGGAGGGGCTCCTGTAAGGCTCCAGCCTCTAGTTGCTGCCCATGTAATGACTCTCCCAACCATTAGTTGGCGCTGTCACTCATGAGGTGTAATGACTCTCCCATCCACTAGGTGGCCCAGCCATTGTAGAACTCTCTGGGTCATCACTAATTAGGAATTGATTTCTACCACCTGCTGGTCATTATCTTGTTGGTGTTCTGCCTATTTAAGTGTGCCTCTTCCTTAGACTTGTGTTCAATCTTGAGCTAACCTATCGTGTGTAATCCTTGCCTAGAAAGTCAAGCTTGGTAAACTTCTGGTTTTGTTACTGTTCTTTTTTTGTTTTTGTATTTTCACTGAGGAAGCACGGCTTCTCTTATGTTGTTCTTTGGGAACTTGGAGCCTACAGTAAAACCCTTTTGTTTGATTGACAAAAGCCTGCTTGTTATCCTTCTGCTCTTTGGGTCCAACGGATATCTATCACTCACCATAGCCCAGTGGTAAACAGGGAGCTCAGTTGACTAGAAGTCCTGAGTTCGATTCCAGCTTCAGACACCCTTTACACTGTTGCTGAATTTTTTATTATTTTTTATTTTTTATTTTATCTCAGTGCAATGTTAAACTTTAGCAATAATAACCCTGGTTAAAACTGTGTAATCCATATGGATGAAATTTTGATGCAATTAAAATACATGCATTTAAAATTTATATATTTGTTTCTCAAATAGTAGAACATACTATTATGTGTTTGATTCACAATGAAAGCAACAACTAATAAAATGTGTACCGTAAATGCAATGCAAGTCATTTTAGATAAAACCGTTTGCCAAATGCATAAATGCAAACGTAAATGTAAAATTTAGGCATATATATATATATAGAGAGAGAGAGAGAGAGAGAGAGAGAGCAAAACAAAACGGTTCTGTGATGAAAAGATCGGCAGTGCTGTTGTATCTGTTTACAACCTTCATCATATTTGTCAAAGTCAACAAAAGCACAGCAGTCATGCCAGCACTAGAATAAACAGAGTGTGGAGGTGGATGACAGCCTGATGCTACCGAATATGACACTCATGTCATTCCTCACATGAAAAGCCTCTTGTTCTTAGTCACAATGAGAAAGCAATTAAGGGCATCTTCAAAACTGGAGTGCAGAGGGACTGAATACTGAGAGCAGAAAAACAACAACAAAGGCATGAATTACGTCCAAGGACATGAAACTATGCAGGCCAACAAATGCATGTACAGTATTCAGTTTTTGTCCTTTGCCATGGGAAAAATTAAAATAATGGCCATGTCTGCAAATGGTTGTACAGAAAAATAGAAAAGAAAACATGATTATTAAAATCTTTTCCTATTTACAAGTATTAAAAGTCCCAGTTATTACACAAACATGACATGCTTGTGAATGTTTAGTTTACTTGTTAATAATTCCCTCATTTTCAGCATGTTTTCATTTTTGAGTGAACTATTCCTTTAAATTGGTCAGATTAGTGGCACCAAATCTTAAAGATGAAAAGCCAAGATGTTGATGAGTTTGCTTTTTCATCAGATTTGTAGCATTGCATCAGTGTCTCAGCAATGGATGCTCTGCAGTGAATGGGTGCCGTCAGAATGAGAGTCCAAACAGCTGATAAAAACATCACAATAATCCACAAGTAATCCACACCACTCCAGTCCATCAGTTAACATCTGGAGAAGAAAAAAGCTGAAACAAATCCAGCATTAAGACGTTTTTAAATAAAATATGAGTCCATAATCCATAATAACACTTCCTCCAGTCAAAAAGTGCTTGTTCTGTGCAGATTTCTCTCCTGATTCAGACCAGACCACTTTTTCACAATGCTGGATTAGTTTCAGCTTTTGTCTTCTCCAGATGTTAACTGATGGACTGGAGTGCTGTGGATTACTTGTGGATTATTGTGATGTTTTTATCAGCTGTTTGGACTCTCATTCTGACGGCACCCATTCACTCCAGAGCATCCATTGGTGTTGATTGGATCTGAACTGTCGATTTCAGTCAGCTCTTGTCAGATTTGCGCTTTTCTTTGGCAAGACTTCCATGACACTGAACACAGTTACATTTCGAGCACTTCAGAGAACAATGCTTCCCAGCTGCCGCAGACACCCGAAGATGACTGAAGATGAGAGGTGAGTCATAATTGTTGGTCATTAGGTCCGAACGCACAAAACATTCAACTCCAATCAGCCTCAAAGCCAATCAGTGAAGATGAATTTTGTTCAGAGCATAAAAGGATGTGACAACGGACTCTAGGCTTGTTTGTCCAAGTGCACATGAAAAAATGAGCGATCTGTAGCTTCTTAAATGACGTGTGCAATTAATGATGAAAGAGAGGGAACAGCAGTGGTGTTGTTCAAAACAAAATCACTTGAATCGCTTCTGAAATGAATTATTACATATATTACATAACAGATGTCTAAAAGATCTTAACATATTATCTTCTCATAAAATATCACTAAATTGTCTGATTTATTTGTTAACATCATTAATGTGATGATGTTAAACTTCCTGCTTCGAATTCAATTAATAACTTATTTCTATTTCTATTTATTTTGATACTGCTGTGCTCGGTTGGAATTTAATAGGGAATTACAGAATACAGGAATGCTACTGTAATGGAAATCACAACATGGGCTCAGGAATACTTCCAGAAAACATTGTCGGTGAACACAATCCACCGTGCCATTCGCCGTTGCCGGCTAAAACTCTATAGGTCAAAAAAGAAGCCATATCTAAACATGATCCAGAAGCGCAGGTGTTTTCCTCTGAGCCAAGGCTCATTTAAAATGGACTGTGGGCAAAGTGGTAAACTGTTCTGTGGTCAGATGAACCAAAATTTGAAGTTCTTTTTGGAAAACTGGGACGCCATGTCATCCGGACTAAAGAGGACAAGGACAACCCAAGTTTTTATCAGCGCTCAGTTCAGAAGCCTGCATCTCTGATGGTATGGGGTTGCATGAGTGTGTGTGGCATGGGCAGCTTACACATCTGGAAAGGCACCATCAATGCTGAAAGGTATATCCAAGTTCTAGAACAACATATGCTCCCATCCAGACATGCATTTTCCAACGTGACAATGCCAGACCACATACTGCATCAATTACAACATCATGGCTGTGTAGAAGAAGGATCCGGGTACTGAAATGGCCAGCATGCAGTCCAGATCTTTCACCCAGAGAAAACATTTGGTGCATCATAAAGAGGAAGATGCAACAAAGAAGACCTAAGACAGTTGAGCAACTAGAAGCCTGTATTAGACAAGAATGGGACAACATTCCTATTCCTAAACTTGAGCAACTTGTCTCCTCAGTCCCCAGACGTTTGCAGACTGTTATATAAAGGAGAGGGGATGCCACACAGTGGTAAACATGGCCTTGTCCCAACGTTTTTGAGATGTGTTGATGCCATGAAATTTAAAATCAACTTATTTTTCCCTTAAAATGATATATTTTCTCAGTTTAAACATTTGATATGTCATCTATGTTGTATTCTGAATAAAATATTGAAATTTAAAACTTCCACATCATTGCATTCTGTTTTTATTCACAATTTGTACAGTGTCCCAACTTTTCTGGAATCGGGTTAGTACCAATTCACTTGTTAGTCATTCCATTTTATTGGTAACAGGCTCTATATTAGTGTCTTATTATTCTAATTGTGTTTATTGATTAAATATGAGATTTTTCAGGCAGTAAATGTGGATTTTTCATATAAATTTCAGGATTGCTGGTCTTGACTACAACACTAGTACATTATACAGGAAAGTACTATTTCAGTCTTTCTGTTTCAAAACTGAGTTAATTGCAGTTTCTTTGTAACTATTTGCGAAATTTAGCAATTTCTGATTTAAAATTGTTTCTATGACTATTGTTTTTTTTGCATTGTTTTTAAGGCTTCTCACATTTAGCTATTTTTTATTTCTTTTCCAGTTCATGATTAAAGGATAAGGTTTTAAAGTCACAACAAACCCCCTTATATTAGCATGCTTTCTATGATTTTTAACAGTCTCTTGTGTTTTGAAGCGTTCAAGTCTTCAGACTTACAGAAACACAAAGAGAAAGGAGCACACAACAAAAAACATTATTCCAGGCTTCTAATAGAGTTTTATATCGCATACTTAGATATTATTTGGACACAAGTCGTGTCTCATTTGAGGCTACACTACTGAAATGTTGACTAGGTGTTTCTTTTTCCCCTAAAATGGGTCATGCCTGCAAAAAACAATGAGACACGGCAGAGATGTCCTCCTCTGCTCTCATCTCCTCCTCCTCACAATATCTACTAAATAAATGACAGGAGATTCATAAACTAGGGCATTAGGTTCATTATCTCATCAGTATATTTATTCGACAGCAATAAAGCTCATCTGAAATGCATTCGAGATGTGTGAGCTCCCTCTGTTGGCCTTCAGGATTCAGATGGACTCTACCATAGTTCAAGTTTAGAGTTAAGGTTCAAATCTATGGAAGCACCTGAGAGGCCATGCGGTATTTATTTATTTATTTGTCTTATTTTTTGTTTCGTAGTCAGGACTGGAGGTAAGATAAATGATTTCATTATATTATTTTCTAAGATAAAACTGTGGTAAACAAAAATATTTTCACGGCACTGATCCCCCTGCTGTTACGGTTTTCACCACTTGGTGGCAGTGTTTACTTTTCTACGTAAGGGGAAATACTACTTATTAGCACACGAATGTGAGAGGGAATGATGACACAAGTGTTTGTTTTATATAGTTCTTTTTCCCATACAATTATATATACTGTTTTTAATAATGAATAATAATAATAATAATAATAATAATAATAATAATAATAATAATAATATATATATATATGTATTATATAATAATAATAATAATAATAATAATATATATATATATATATTATTATATATAATAGCAAATCAGCATATTAGAATGATTTCTGAAGATCATGTGACTTTTAAATATAAAAAATATTTCACAATTTTACTGCTTATTTTATATATTTTAAATCAAATAAATGCAGGCTTGGTGATATATATATATATATATATATATATGTTTCAAAATGTTCAATAAATATATATATATATATATTAATATATATATATATATATAAAAATGTTCAAAATATATATGCTAAAATATTTTTCAATGTATATATATATATATATATATATATATGTTTATATCTGTTTGTGTGTGTGTGTGTGTGTGTGTGTGTGTTTGTGTGTGTGTGTGTGTGTGTGTGTGTGTTTGTGTGTGTTTAGGTATAGGTTTAAGTAGAAATATGAACTAACATTCTGGGAACCAATAACTGGTTATAAAGGTATTAATTAGCAAATGCTCTGTTATTCTGTTATTTTTTCAGCAGAGCACATATAATTATAACATAACTCTATGCTCAGTCCCCTGGTAAGCTCTAATTTTAAGACTTGTGTAATAATTAAACCATGCGGCTGTTTCAGTAGTTTGATGACATGATAGTGTTTTGATTGCCGTGATTGTGAGCTTTCTTGGGCAGAGCCTCCCAGCCTTTCATCCTTATATTATACTGGATATCATTATCAGTAATAATGGGCATTATATATAGTGGTTATTTTTTTCCAGTTAATAGTGTGAGTGAAAAACAGATTCAGTTTCCAGCTTCCTTTCAAACTGAAACTGCATTTAATTTGATATTGCTTTAATTGGATGCGATGAAAATAGGAGAGAGTGTTATATTGTTATGGAGAAGTGTGAGTGAGATGAAGCGCACTGCTTTTGAAAGTTCATAAATATGCATTCAGCTACCAGCCTCATCAACACAACTGAGAAAACATGTAATCGTACATTGTGTTTTATATCCTTAAAAATAACCAAATGTGTAAAGCTGCGTTTGACACCCCCAGTGTTTTATTTCATTTCGAAAACTCTGTTTTTAAGGTTTAATAAAGTAAATACAAAAACTTACCCCACTGAGGTAAACAAACACCTGGCATTGCATCAGTGTCTCAGCAATGGATGCTCTGCAGTGAATGGGTGCCGTCAGAATGAGAGTCCAAACAGCTGATAAAAACATCACAAGTAATCCACAACACTCCAGTCCATCCGTTAACATCTGGAGAAGACTCTCTTTCTGACGGCACCCATTCACTGCAGAGCATCCATTGGTGAGCAAGTGATTTCAATGCTACATTTCTCCAAATCTGTTCTGATGAAGAAACAAACTCATCATCTTGGATGACCTGAGGGTGAGCAAATTTTCAGCAAATTTTCTTTTACTATTCCTTTAAATCTGCTTAATGGTATTTCCTCATAAGTACATTGCTTTAATTAAAAAATTGAGATGTACAGATTTGAAATGGACAAACATGAATATTATGAAAGTTGTTTGTTTATACAGAGGCTCTTACATGATATTTCCTTTTACCATTCAAACCGTCTGGGGAGAGCTCAAAATGACATATTTCTGCAAATGTAATAACAGAAATTTGGTTAAAAATTGCTTTTAGGTGCAAGAAAGGCCCCCCAAAACGGCGGTGCTGTTTATGTTCAGTAAGTATTGCAAGATTTCATTCTCATGGGCCTCACTAACGCCGGTAATAACATGAGAAGCACACGCTTGAAAGCTGAAAGCCTGTTTTTGCTCATTCAGTCACTGGTTCATGAGAGGAAACATTCATTATAAAGCAATTTCAGTCCCTAATCCTGTCAGGATTAAAAACATTTACAAAAAATTACTGTTTGACCTGCATTTCTCCTACATTATTGTGGGACCCATGCTTTTAGATTTTAGTACTTCCTACTAGGTTTGCATTTCATTGTCTTATTCTTGTTATTTTATTTATTGATTTATTATTAAATTTCATGTTTGCATGAATGTTTATTGGTTTGCATTTCAAGTAACTAAAACTAAAAAAAAAAAAAAAAAAATATATATATATATATATATATTTATTTCTGCTAGTGAAACATGATGTACTGTTAACTATTGAAATACTGTATTATGTTGACTAAAATAAAATGACTAACTTTATCATAAAAACAGAAGATATAAACATAAAAACTTATTCAAAATATGAATAAATTATAATAAACATGTTTAAGTACCTAGAATTTTTGTGATATATATGTGTTTTTTTTTGTTTATTTTTGTGTTTGTTAATTTGTATATGTTGTTTGTTATTTTGTTTGGTTGTTGATTGGTTTTTTGATTTTTTGGTATTTGGTAATAACAATTATTAAATAATAATCAATAATAATTATGAGGATCATGAGGTAAAAATGAATTATAATAAATAAATATTTATTCTAATGTGTTGTTTTTTGGTCTGAGGTACTGTAAGTGATGAGACATTTTTATATTCAACAAAAGCTCAATAAGAGACTTGTTGGGGAAGAATACAAATATGATAATTATAGAGTACCAAACAGCTTTCATGTACTTTACCATACAAGACATTTCAATCACAATCTTTCCTTTTATTTATTTAGTTATTTGTTGGTGGAAAATTACATATAATGGCACAGTGATTTATGAAAACCATCAACAAAACTACTCGGAAAAGCACAACATGTATTTTATCAGTAAGTATGCATTTCTAGTAACTGCTATTGCAATACAAAACACATTTTTTATAAATGTCAGCATTTGGACCGATAATCTACCTTTAGAAGTTCAACATCATCTCTTTAATGGGCTTAAATATGAAACATAATTACCCACATTCAAAACAATTTCACTAACGTAGAAATAATTGAGCAATTTACTTTTCTCATAATGCATGATATGGATTAATTATCTTTCATTATAGACGAACAGACCCGTGGCTTGAATTGCTGAGGCCTGTTTAGTTTAATCTCAATAACACCAGCACACTTTATAGAGATATATGAAGGATCGTAGCCACGGAAGTTGCTTAAATACATATTTAAGATGTAATATTTTACTCTTCAGGACATCTGTTGAACAGTGTTGTAGGATCTGGAGGTTTTCATGACACAAGGCAAGGAATATAAAGCCTTTTCTCTGTATTGCATGTTCATATGTCTGTCCATGAGTCAAAGATGAAACTACGAGCTCTGGGTGAACAAATCCTCTTCTTTTGCCTTAAAGGAACAGTACGCTAAAAACGAAAACATGCTGTAAATGTGCTCACCCTCAGGCCATCCGAGATTAAGATGAGTTTGTTTCTTCATCAGATTTGGAGAAATGCAGCATTGCATCACTTGCTCACAATTGGAGTGAATGGGTGCCATCAGAATGAGAGTCCAAACAGCTGATAAAAACATCACAATAATCCACAGCACTCCAGTCCATCAGTTAACATCTGGAGAAGACAAAAGCTGAAACAAATCCAGCATTACGATGTTTTTTTTTTTTTTTTTTGTAATGAAATGATGTTCCAGTACCAAAATGACAAATACAGTTACATTACCTTATTAAACTGACACAAGATACATGATGCATTTAATATATTTTCATTGTTGAATGGTCAGTCGAGACGCTATGAGGTTTTGTGTCTGTTTAATGCATTAAGATCAAATGTATCCGAACTAATGGAAACAGAAGCACATGAAAAATTGAGTTACACTGCAAGTAAAAGACTATTCCTAAACTGAACTTATTTTTAGATTAAATATCCATTAGGTGTGGTGAAAAAGACATTTTGGTGTCTTGTAAACTCACTCGAACATGCTTTAACATGTTCAAATCTGTTTGTTGGGAGAGTTTTGAAGGGCTTCAGCTGCAGAACTCTAATAGTTTTAACCCTGTTGTTAATTTGGCCTTTCAGCATCATGACCTCTTTCTGTGCCTCTCTTCTGACCTATATGGAAAACACTGAGAGAAGATACAATAAACCATTTCATGTGCTATTGATGTTTTTGTGCAGTTGCCCTTCATATCCAATTGGAGATCTGTCATATCCCATCAGCTATGAGCAATTACTAACAAAAGGATGATGGCACCGTTCCTCTTGTTATTTGCACGAGTGAAAACATCCCTTTAGGCCAAAGTGAAATGAAAGAATGTTCCTGTTTATTTATTTATTTATTTAGTTTTCATCAACAGCTCACGTTGTAGAATGAAAGCACCTATAAGATGAATGATTCATAGCGTTTTTTATTTATTTATTTGATTGTGCTGTGCTATTCCTGTTCTGGAGTTACACAACCTTCACATTAAAAGTGTAATCCTGCATGATTTGTATATGGTAAAGGCCTAATGAGAACAGTCCAAACCAGTTTATTTCAGAGGGATGACACAATTTATGAATTTATGGATCTATTCGTCTTCAGCATGAGCTTTAAATGACAGAATAGGCCATTGCATGTTTGAATGCCACTATATTCAAACTCAAACTGTCTAGAAAATAACTAGAAAATTACTATATATATATATATAATATATAATATATATAGTTTATGCATTTAAACGTATTCATGAATTAATATTTCATATTTTTTTCTACTGTTGTTTTTATGTATTTTGACACCAGGGGTGTATTCCAGAAAGCAAGGTTAACTTACCGCCAGATAAACCTTGAACTCTTGGTTGGTTAACCCCAAACTTGCTTACTCTGGGTATGTCGGTTCCAAAACACCTGTGAGGAGTTAGTTTAATCAACCTCCTATTAGTAACCCAGAGTTAATGTGCGCGCACGGCGAGTACATAAAGACATTTTCAATGGATCGTCGATTTCAGGAGTCAACATTGAAACCCAAGGAGAAAAAAAGCGAGCTACATACTTCGGTGAAACTGAGTTGGAGGTTTTAATGCTTGCTTATGAAGACTATAAGCCCATTATAACTAAAAACAATACTGCTGCATCATCAAAAGAAAGAGAGTTGACTTGGCAAAAAATAACGGACAGGGTAAATGCGTGAGTTTATAAAATTATAAATGGGCTATTTTCCCCTTTCATTGTGACGCAAAAATTCTTTGGGGCATGTAATAAAAATAGACAAGTATTTACTTGTTGGCCTCCATACATTTCTTAATATTACAGTAGTAATGCACATAACTGGCTAGTAATATGTTGGCTTCTTGCTTTATCAGGTGTAATCCTTCTGGAGCCAGAAGAAGTGTGAGCCAAGTCAAAATGAAACACAAAAACATTCTCCAGCAAGGTAATATTTTCTAAACTTACTAAAGTTGTTACTGACGCCATGTAATTTAGTATTTAATGTAATTTAGTTTTTAATGTCCTTCTGTATTAGTTGTATTTGTTTGAGAATATACATTGAGTATTGAATATGCATGATTATCTTATTGGTTTAATTATCTGGCAGTTGCTGATGGCGACATTGTATTATTGGATCCTCCTGCAACACCACACTCTGTCACAGTGATTATTATCTTAAGGTTTCTGTTTGCTAGACCAAGCATCCTTCCTTATTTTCACTGTAGGATGAAGATGAAGAGACCACTTCTGCTGTGACAGAAACAGAAAATGTGGGGAGGCCCATAGAGGTATGAGGCATCGAATGCATTCCCCCTTTTTTTACATAAGAGAATAAATTGTCATTGTCATTTTACAGAATATGGCAGGAGATTTTAATACAGATGAGGGTCCATCTACCTCCACACAGAATCTTAGCAGTGTAAGAAATGTTCTGCAGTTCTCCTTCTTCATTTAAATATTTGGTCTGTGTTTGTATTACAGACTTTATCAGTCATGTTTAATTATTCTGTCTTTTAGTTGCCTGCCAAAGAGCTGTATAAGGTCCACCTTCAAAAGCAAATCAGAATAAAAAGACATGGAGATGGACCTTATACAGCTTCAAATGGATAAGAAAAGGCTTAACCTAAAAAAGGTCAGACTTGAAATTGAATTGCTGGAGCACCAGCTTAAGGTGGAAACAGTGTGTGAACATTAATCTGTCTTTTGTTGTTGAATGAAATCTAAAGCAATAAATACAAATGTCTTTTGTTACAGGAAATAAAGAAACAATGAACAACACTTGACTGTTAACTGGTTTTAATTAAAGTGATTTCGGCAATTCATGTCTCGTACCACCCTGCCATCTCTTTGGTCTACTGGGTTCACTGGGGGTTCCTCTTGGCCATCTTCATCAAGAGATTGCCATCTCAGTGTGGCAATGTTGTGAAGAACAACACAAGCAGCTGTGATGTCACATGACCTTTCTGGGCTGACCCTGAGCCCACGCAGGCACTGAAACCTTGCCTTCCGGATGCCTATGGTCATTTCCACCTTGACCCGTGTTCTGCTGTGGTCCAGGCTCAGGTTCAGGGTAGGGCGTCATCATATAGGGCAGACAAGGGTACCCTCTGTCCCCCAGCAAGTAACCATTGAAGTGTCCTATAAAGGTAGTTAAAATGTATAATTGCATTAAAAAAAAAACAAAAACAAAAAAACATTGTGTAAGGCAAAACATACCCTGTTGAAATTTGTGGCACAATGATGACTCCCTAAACATTCTGACATCATGTACAGACCCTGGCCATTTGGCTTCAACATTAGTGATGAGGTGGGTTGCATCACATATTACCTAGTTAGTGGGGACCAGTAATGATTTAATGGATTAAACACCCAAACATTTAGCACCCAAAAAATCTATTGTCACCTGCACATTGATGCTGTGGATTGATTTCTTATTAACATAGTCTCCTTCATTGACTGAAGGAGCTTTAATGGGAATGTGGGTTCCATCAGTGCACCCAATCACATTTGGGAACCCTGAAACTGAAAGTTATATAATTAGAAACATTTAAAATTATTGTGACTGTATGCAGTATGGATAGATTAAGTAGTGCTATGTAATTAAAATGGTCATAGAATATCATAGAACGGACAAACCCGCCACTCTGTGAATTTATTTTGTATTCTGTATTTATTTATTTATTTATTATTACTACTCATAGTCTGTGATTGTGTAGTTGTATTATATGGCTTCTGCACCTGTTACGCTGCAACTAACTGATGATGGCCATATAATCTCTCACAGCAAGCTCTTTAACTCCACTTAAATGCCTGATTGTGTGTCTTCTAAGCCTCATTCTTCACGTGTTAATGTAAAGACGTGGCTGCTGCGTTACAAAGCAGCTCATCCAGAACAGGCCATGTGTGTGCAATAATCGGACAGGCTGGATTTGAGGACTTAACTTAATGTGTCTTCATTGTCACAATGCAGTTAATCAGCTATTAAACAAGACATTCTCAGAGGTCAGGCAACAAAATAAGCTTCTAAGTACTTTATTTGGGTCACTGAGGTGAGAAAATTATATATAATTAATATGTAGAGACTTTGCACAACTTTTCAAAGGCCTGCTTAAAAAGCAGATGCAAATAAAGAAAAGCAAATATACAAGGAAAGCATTCGACTCAAACAATCACACTGAAAAATTATCTAAATAAAACAAAGATTGTTTGAGTATGTTTTACAAGAAAAATGCTATTTCAGTCTTTCCGCTTCAAAATTGCATGCTTAATTCAATGTTATTTTCCAATTCTTTGTAATTATTTGTGAAATCTACTAGCACTTTCTGAGCGAAAATTGTTTCTATACCTTTCCTTTTTATCTTTTGGAAGATATAAAACATTTTTGAGAGATACCTAATCAGGATCTATGTGCAGCTTGAAAAAAAAAAGTAAAAGCATATTTTAAAGAATTTCTGGAAATATAAATACGATAAAAAAAAATCTCATTCCAAACAAATTCACTTAACTTTTACTAAAGACATACAAACTCATAGCTAACAACATCTACAAAAGAAATTAAATTGGTTTGTTTACTAAAGACATAATTATTCACAGAAAATCCATGGTTTTGGTGAGTCAGCAGCACAAAAAAGTGTTTGTTTTCACTGGAAAAGACATAATACAAAATATACAAATATTTACATATGAGTTTAACTCACACAGGCTGTTCTTAAATATATTTTCCTGAATTAAAAAAAAAAAAAAAAAACAAGAAAAGAAAGGAAAGGAAAAACACTTCCATTAATATTACGGCAAACCAGTATCAAAAATACTGATTGCTGAATTGCTGGGAAAGTTTCAGCTAAAATATCATATTCGACGAATCAGACTCTTATTTGATATTTAAAAAGCAGTAGCAACTTCAGATGAACCTAAAACCAGAAACGCATCCTTGACAGTCTCAGCTTGCTCTTCGACCCGCGTCTGATGGGCCGAGTATGAAGGCAGTGTTCCCGTCCGTCTCTGAGTGTTCGACATGTTGGTTTTACTGTGGCTTTCTCTCCAGGAGTGGGAACTGACGTGGGTCGTGTTGTGAACCGGTGCGAATCCGACGGTGTAGGTGCTGCCGGGAGGGACGTGCATGTTTCGGGTCTGGATAACGTGAGGTTTGCTCTTCCAGTCTCCTGCGCTGTTGCATGCACCTTAAAGAGAAAAAGGAATTTAATGCACTGCAAAAATCATTTTTTCAAAGTATCTTTTTTTTTTACTATTTGCTAGTAAACCAAGTAAATTTATCTTATTATAAAAAGATATTTTAATAAAATACAGCACTGCAAAAAAAAAAAAAAAAAATTGTCTTGTTTTCTGATTAGGCAAAAAAAAAAAAAGGAACATTGTAAACTAATTTTTATTAAAATGTGTCACATGTTCACATGTTTTATAGACAACAAATAAGGTATTTCTTTAAATGTGACGTGTACAATATAGTTTATGGAATTAAAATTTATATATATTTTAAATATTTTCAAAAACACACAAAAATGGCCAAAAAACATATTTGTTTTAATATATTTTTATACCAATACGGTATATATTTTAAACATATTTTAGCAAAAAACAAACAAACAAACAAACAAAAACATTTGATTTGATTTTTTTCATTTGTTTTTTGTTTTTTGTGCCATATGTAAAATACCTAAACATTCTTAAATCAAGATTTATTTGAGAAACTAAATCAAGTTATTAAGTCTTGTTTTCTGAAAAATGTATTAAAATTAAGTGAGTTCATGCTTAAAAACAAGACAAAAATCCACCAATTGTGTTAAAAAAATGTATTTAATTGAAAGGGAAGACAAGATTATATTTCTGAACCCATTGGCTGATATTTTTTTTTCTCTTTTTAAGGAAAACTCATTTAATTTTGATCACTTTTTCAGACATTATGTAATTTTGCATCTCAAGTAAACGTATCATGATTTAGGAATGTTTAAATGTTTGAAAATGAGACAAAAGTACTGAGAAGACAACACACTCAAAGAAAACCTTGTAAAGCTGGTCTGTCAGATAACTGTACGCACCTCTGGCCAGCGGCTGGAAGGTTGTCAGGCCTCTTTTCAGAGCGGCTCCGCTCATGTCAGAGTCGCTGTCATTGAAATCACTGTCCCCTTTGCCACTGTCCTTCACGCTCAGCTGATCTGTGTTGCTGCTGCCACTGAGAATACAATCAGATCAGAATGTTAGCGGCTGCTGAATAGCACTCTATCTGATTATTGATATTCCAATGCAGATCAAAACACTATATTCACTGGGACATGACTAATATGCCAGCGCCTCATGTTCAGTTCATGACCTGTTGTAAAAGAGAGACTAAGTCCCGATCAGAATCAAAAAGTGATCTGTTTGCATATTAAACATGTTTATAGTTATCAGTTTACGTATATTCATTGACCGTAGTTGCGAAACCATAGCGTGGTTCTAAAGTATAAGAAAGTTTTGCATTTAAACATGGAAATAAATGAGTTTTAGAATTTTTAAAAAGTTATAATGAGATATTTCAAGTGCACTATTTATAGATGACTAATTAAAGGCAAGTAAATAAGTGCTTATGATCATGTGACTCTTCATTCATATTCATTCTCAAATTCATATTCACTTGTCACTCATTTTATTGTGCTGATGATATAATCAGATTTTTTTAAAGTTACACTATAATGGAGAATAAAGTATTATTTCAGATGCACTAATCCTCAACCCAAAGTAAATGAGTGTCACTGATCATGTGACTCTTTGTACAGATGCTCAGATTCATATTCATTCTCAAATTCATGGTTATTTGTCACTCTAATTATTATGCTGGTTATATAATCTGAATATAATCATTTTAAATCGTTTTTAAATAAATGAATAGTTTTAGTAATGTTTTAATGATATTACTTTTTTTTCAATTATATCATGAAAGCATTTTTAACTAAAAGTCTCAAACTATTTTTTTTTTTTCTATTTTGATTGTTATTAAATTATAGTCTAGCAGTTAAGATGGGAATTATCCAGGGGCCTGTTTCATAAAATAAGTTTTTCAAATAAACCAGGTTTATTTCAGTTAGTCTGATTTATTGTCAGTTGATTTGGTTCAAAATAAGTCAGACTTACTGAAATAAGCCTGGCTTTTTTGGTAAACTTGTTTTATGGAACAGGCCCCCGGTAGGCAAATACACTAACTACAACATTCTTACCTCCTTTGCATACAGTATTTTTCATCTTGCCATAAAAGTGTTTGTTCAAAAGGTTTGCACGGCAGGAACAGCTATGAAAACAAAAGCTCAAAGTTAATATGCTGGCATAAATGGAAAGGTGCATCAATACAGCAAAACGTTCAGCCAGAACAACTCACCTTTTCTTCAAAATCCAGGCTTTTATCTTCATACAGAGGTTGCATTGAATCGCCTTCGTGTCTGAGGAAGGTAGGGCCGCTGTAAATGTTTGAGCCGGAAGGGCTGTTCTTGGAAAGCGGGGTTGATCCATACATGGCATCTCTCCCAAAGTTTCTTCGCCTTCGTTTGATGGTGCAAGTCACGGTGAGGATGATAATCGCAGTCAGCAACAGCACACAGCATCCAGCGAAACCAATAATCACTGCAGTCCACACATCAAACTCTAAAGTCTCTTCATTTTTGGATCGGAGTAAAATAACCACCTGGTCCTCTTGAGCACCAGTATCTGTCACCACAAACCGGACGGTTGCTGTGCTAGAAAGAGGCTGTCTTCCATTGTCAACAACTGACACTTTAATCTGCAGGATGTCTCCATATGATGCAGTGAGTTTTCGTTTCAGTACGATGTCGCCGCTATTTTTATCAATGGAAAAAAGTTTGCCATCGTCTTCTAGAATATGGAAACTAAGCTCGCTGTTCACGCCGCTGTCTTCATCTTGAGCCATCAATCTTAACGCTAAATAGCCGCTCTGAGCATTAAAGGGAATCGGGACGTCGGCGGAATTGTTTCGTAACACTGGATATGTGAAATACGGAAAGTTGTCATTCTCGTCCACCACGCAGATTCGAATTAAAGTCGTGCTTGATAATGACGGGAAACCTTTATCGCTGGCTTTGACCACGAACTCGACTTCTTTCAGAGTCTCAAAATTGAACGATCGCAGCGTGTACAAAGAGCCAGAATGAGGATCGATGGAAACGAATGTAGAAATCGGCGAACCGTCTGGCGTTTCGCTGTCGATTAGGCTGTAGGAGACTTTTCCGTTTTTCCCAACGTCGAGATCGCGTGCAACCACCGTAGTCATGTACGACCCGGGAATGTTGTTTTCTATTACTGAGATGTCATAGATGGCTTTGCTAAACATCGGTGCGTTATCGTTCTCGTCTGTGATGCGAATGGTATAATGTTTAACGGTTTTAAACGGAGGAGTTCCTAAATCCTCAGAAATCACAGTGAGGTTGTATTCTGGAATGGCTTCTCTGTCCAAAGTTGTGGTTGTTACGATCATAAAAGTGTCACTGTAGGCTTGTTGCAGCTTAAAATGCTCGTGTCCTTCTAAACTGGTCTGGACGTAGCTGTTAGGACCCGAATCTGCATCTGAGGTGCTAATGAGAGCTACGAAACTTTCTTTGGCTGCGGATTCGGTGATGAACGCCACTCCATCACTGGTGGAAGTCATTGGTTTGATGGTAATCTCAGGTGCATTATCGTTCACGTCGACGATGTCGACAATTGCCCGACAGGTAGAAGAAACCGAATTGTTGCCCAAATTGGAGGCTTGGATGTGCAACTCGTACGACTTCTTGGTCTCGTAGTCGACGGAGTCTTTGAGGGTCAGTTCTCCGGTGATGAGGTCGATCTGGAAAACACGTGTGACTTCGCTCGGGGAGCCTTCGATGAACCCGTACACGACTTCTCCGTTGACGCCGGCGTCGGGATCGAAAGCGTGCACTTTTAGCACACGTGAGCCGACGGGCGAATCTTCGCTGAGTTCCACTTTGAGCGAGTTGTGTTCGAACGTCGGGCTGTTGTCGTTAAAGTCCAGAACTCGGATGTAAATGGTCGTCGAGCCCGATTTCGCCGGAGTCCCGCCATCAGTCGCCGTCACCTCGATTGTATAAAACTCTTCGGTTTCTCTGTCAAGCGTCTTGATCAAAACAAGTTCAGCTGACTTTTCTCCATCCTCACGAGCGCTGACTTCAACGACGAAATGGTTTGTGTGTGAAATATGGTAGCTTTGAACGTAATTGTCTCCGACGTCGTGATCCACAGCGACGTCAAGCGGAAATCGTGAGTTCAGAGGTGCGTTTTCTGATATATCCAAATGCGTCTCGTTGCGTGTGAACTGAGGTGAATGATCGTTAATGTCTTTTACCTCGATCTCGACATGAATGAGCTGGAATTTTTCCTTGGAGAAGGCCACGACGTCAAAAGTTATAAGACACTGTGGAGATCGTTGACAAAGCTGCTCTCGGTCGATGACTTCTCCCACTGTTAAAAGCCCGTCGATTTGCCTCATGCGAATGATGGAGTTCGTCTTCTGTATAAACTTGAATGATGTCTCAGGATCCTCCGCTGGGTCAATTTTCAGGTCTTGAGAAAGGTTTCCAATCTCTGTCCCAGGTGCGTCTTCCTCATACGTGACGTACTTCGTTGTCGTGCAGCTGACATTGGAAATCATGCACAGAAGCATGAAGTAACTGCAGTAGAACTTCATGTCTGCAAACACTGAGTAAAGAACAGCAAACAAACAAAACACTTAAAAAGAAATGTGAGAATGAAAGCTCTTCATTCAGTCATCACTAGTACTGCTTGCAGCAGATTCTGGTGTCTCCAGCTCCCACCTATCAGATATAGGTCATGGTATATGCAAATGAGCCCGTCTGCTGACCAATGAACACTCACACACTCCTAAAATCCCCTGCTATGGCTTTCTATTGAGTCACAGCTGTTTCACACCCTGCCTGTGGGAGACCCTAATAAACAAAACTATTGTTTTCATGACAGACATACACTACCAGTCAAAAGTTTAGGCATACTTGGCTGAATTTATAAATTTTATGCTCTCAGACTCTTTTAATCTGTAGGATTCTGCTAAAATGCATGAAATTAGTTTTGTAGGCAAATATAAATTTTAGATTTCTTTAAAAAAGCTGAACCTTTATTTAAAAAAAACAAAAAAAAAAACAATATATATATAGTTTAGTTATATAAGATAAAATACAAAAATAATTTGAGATAAAATCAAAATAAATCAAAATAAAAAAAAAAGTGTGACAGTATAGACTATGATGATGTTACAAAAGATTTCTATTTTAAAATAAATACTGTTCTTTTGAAGTTTCTATACTTCAAAGAATCCTGAAAAAAAATAATAATAATGTATCACGGTTTCCACAAAAATATTGAGCAGCACAGCTGTTTTCATCATTGACGATAATCAGAAATGTTTCTCGAGCAGTAAATCATCATATTAGAATGATTTCTGAAGATCATGTGACACTGAAGACTGGAGTAATGATGCTGAAAATACATATGCGCATCACAGGAATAAATTAGATTTTACAATAAATTCACATAGAACACAGTTATTTTAAATTGTAAAAATATTTCACATTTTACTGTATTTTTGATCAAACAAAAGCAGTCTTGGTGAGACTTCTTTCAATAACCTAAAAACCGATTGTGTAAATATTGGCTAAAGCACTTCTAGAGACCAAACGGTACATCTGAGCAGAACGAAGACGCATCCAGACGCCTTTTTAACTGTAAATGTTTTAAAAGTGCTCCATCTATTCAATGTTTACATAGGAAACCCAGTGAAAAAGTGCAGACTATAAAGAATGATTAATTTATAAATGATTCACTGTCATCGCTTGTTCAGCCAAAAGGGAAATACAGAGTTTTTTTTTTTTCAGGTAAAATATATTTCAAATGCATAAATGATTTTCATACAGATTACGACTTCCATACTTTAAATACCTGAACTAAATGTCGTTTATATATATATATATATATATATATATATTGTCAAGTTTAGACTAAATGTAATGAAAATGTCCATATATTATAATAAAAAGTTTTATTTAAAAATGTAACATGGCTGAAAAGATAAAATTAAATAAAAGTTTTATTAATTATAAGTAATTTTCTTTAAAACAACAAATTTTTGGTGTTTTTATGACATGGCAAGATCAGTTTGACACCTTAATGATATTCATGATTTAGAAAGTCATGATTTTATGTTCCGGAATAATCTGAAAATAATGATAGGGTTCACTCACACATAGTCAGCATTTCTCTTCTTCATGATCTTTTTATTTACTTTTTTAAAACTTATTCAAAGTGAAGAAGCGGTGAAAATAAAATAAATAAATAAATAAATAAATACCAAAATATATGAAGCTAAATGATATTAAATTAAATAATTAAGTCATTTAGAGAGTTCTAAGGCACTCGTCGTTTTCAATTGCTTTAATGATTAAAATAAAGTTTTCAAATCCTTTTTAAATCCCTCAAAACTGATTTGTTGCATCCACATATCCATTTGTCACTGACTCATGAACATATGAGTGTGGTCTTGATTTAAAGTTGGAAAATATCTCAAAATGCTAGTTTTTTTCCTTGAATATTGCTTCACGTGTTGCAGAATGCATGAAGCTTTTTCAAACAGTCTGGCGTGGAAACGACGGCTCTCAGTCTGCACCGCTGAAGGTGTGAATGCAAACACTGATTGCTCGAGTGTCTGACACCCTTACAGCTGCTTCACACACACACACACACGCACGCACGCATGCACACACACTCACACACACACACACACACACACACACACACACACAAACACAAACACACACACACACACACACACACACACACACACACACACACACACAACACACACACACACACACACACACACACACACACACGTCACTACCCATTTGGTCTCTACAGTTTGGATCATAGACTGGCAGAAGCCTTATCACAACAAAGCAAATATAACCTCTGAATGCATTGTGTGCTTGAACGCATGTTTCCATTTGCTGTTATGTGTACAAATGCTACAAATGTGTACAAGAGCAACACATGGTGAAAACACTGCAAATGTATCACAACAAGACCTGAACAAATGCATACAGGCAAACATACAGGAGCCCCAAGAGTATTTTTAGAAAACTTTACTAATATTTGTTTGAAAACTTCTAGAATGTCCTTATATTGTAATCATTATGATGACATCATGTAATCATTGTGTTCATCGTTTCTGCTTAAATGAACATGTGGCATTAACTAATGATTTGTATAATCTTAGACCTGTACATTTATGCCATATGGACATTATAGATCACTCTTAATTATAATGTAGAAACATTCATTTACTGTGAAGCTGATTTGAAACGATATGTGGGCTATTGTGAAAAACACACTATGCAGATAAATGTGTGGTGCACTGAATGTGAATTTGGACACTAAAATGTCATTGCATTAGATAAAATATCAAAACAAGTGTCATTTATTTTAAGTGCTTGTTAATTTGTATCTATTTGTGACTTTCAGACATTTTAAGTTTCCAGAAAGTTATAATTCTGGTCAAAAGTTTGGAATAATTAATTTTTCATTAATTTTTAATGCATTTAAAAGAAATGTCTTCTGCTCACTCAAGGCTGCTTTCATTTGATCAAAAATACAGTAAAAATGTGAAATATTATTACAATTTAAAATAGCTGTTTTCTATGTGAATATATTGTAGAATGTAATTTATTGCTGGGATCAAAGCTGAATTTTCAGCATCATTATGAAGTGGAGATTCGATTTTTATATCTAAACTGTATTCAACATTAGTAATAAGAAATGTTTCTTGGGCACCAAATGAGCATATTAACATGACGTTCTAATGTGTTTGTCACAAATCTGATCACATTTCATCCAGTTTCTCTGTAGGACACACATTATTCATGCTTTTATTTTGGCATATGATCATATGTTGATCAAGCATGTGATTCTTAACTGTCCTCGAATGCTGGATGGTTGAGCGCCCATTGAAAGCATTTTCCCGGTTTCTTTGTT